>NW_023413346.1:0-12570 GCF_903995425.1 Onychomys torridus
TTAATAGTTTTTAAAAAGGATGGAAAGATATTTATTGGATTATTATGAGACAGCCTGTTTGATGGCAGGCCAGAAGAAGAGGGCAGGTAGGTTGTGAGCCACCATGTGGTTGGCTGGGGAAATTGACAACTTTCAGAGACCTCCGCGAAGAAGCAGTCAGTAGCTTTAACCCTCTGAACCATTCTCTCCAGGCCCTGGATTTGTTTTTTGATTTTTGAGTCAGGTTCTCTCTTTTAACCCTGGCGTCCTGGAATTGGCTCTTTTTAGGACCAAAGTAGGCCTCCCAAAAAAATTTCAAAGAATCGACTGCTCTCTGCCTCCCCATGATAGGATATTTCTTATCCAATTTCCATTTTAGTTAACTTACTTTCTCTTTGGCTTAGGGAGAAACTATAAAGGTAAAAAAACACTGCAAGGAGTAGGGAAAGGGCACGGGATGTTCGTTGACAAAAAAAAAGAATTTCTGGGGTGGGAGATTAGCTCAGTGGCATAGGGCCCTGGGTATTGATCCTCAGCTCCCATACAAAAAAAAAAAAAAAAAAAAAAAAAAATTTCCTGTGGATACGGCGCACGGAGGCCGACGCAATTAACAACTTACATAGTAAATAATGAATCTTATTCCAACGATTAGAATTGTCGCAGGGCCAGCAAAGTGCCATGTTTTACTGAGAGGAAAAGCAGCATATATAAAGCACGAGCACACACACACACAACCACACACACACAAGAAAAAACAACAAAACAAAACCCCAGTTGATAAGATTTGGCTCGGGTAAATATCCAAGCCTAGATACCTAGTTTGACTCCTGGAACCAACAAGTTTAGGAAAGAGAGATTGTTAACACATACATCTCAGAAATAAAAAGTTATAAAAGTGGTAAAAAAGGTGTCGAGGGACTATGAACGCGGCCATAACCCCAGCGAGGGGGGAGACCCATAGAGATAAGTGTGATAAAACGTGTAAAACAGGAAAACCATAAATGATCATAATTTTAGGTCTATTTGAACCTTTCTCAAGGGTGATCAGAGCAGAAGTTTACCCTTCATGACCAATTTCTAGTTGAGAAAGTTAGCTAGTTAGTTGGGAAGAGTCCTTTAGATCCCACTTGCAGATAGACAAACAGGCATTGACTCTCACGTGTTAAGCATAAAAATGTCTGAACAAAGGCAGCAATTGAACCACCATTTCCTGGCTTCCTAGTCACATACCTAGCCACTGCTCCAGACATGCCATATACAGGAGCAAATTCCAACAAGGCCCCTGCGGCTTTAAAGAACTACTGGTTCTGCCGCAAGCTTCGGGGATTCTGGTCTTGTACAGCAAAGCCTAGCCTGAAACCTCAAGGCCAAGTCAAAAGATAAACAGTTAGTGAGTGTGGTGCAAGGGGAATGCACTCACCAAGGAGCCCCGTGAAGCTGGTCGGCGACCCTTTCAGCAGGTGGGTTAAGTACCTGTTTGGTATTTCACCACTGAGAACAAATGCATAGAGTGACTTCTCTCATCAGCTAAGCTAGTTCCAGTTCTGAAAGTGACTGGCAACCATGATGCTCCCTTCCTTGGTGGAGGCAGCTGCCCGGATTGGCTCTTTGGAAAGCTAACCTGCACCTGGGAAAGATGGCTGCTACCCCAGACTTCTTTTACTTGATCAAGGAGACTTTTTTGAAGTTCTGCTTCATTCATTAATTCAGGCCCACAGATTGGCTTGCCCAGAGATAGACAGAAGTTCCGGGGGTTTCCTGGTGTGAAAATTCAACCCACGGATGTTTGATGGCTTGCTTAGCCACACTTCAAAGTTGGCTGGTTTTAATGGGCTAGCAAAGGGTTTTCATTTCCCAAGAAGAGATTCTCTTCTCTTCTCTTGTCTTCCTTTTTTCTCCCTCTTCCCTTCCTCTTCCTGTTCCCTTCTCTTGGGTGTTGGGATCACACCTCATACCTGCTAGGCAAACAATACCCTGGGCTCCACTTCCCCAGCCCCAGGAAGGGATTCCTTATACATTCTCTTTACTTTGTGATGATTGGTCAGTCTAAGGGCCCTACAGGATATTCACTGATGCCATAAGCATGTTTTGAGTACCTTCCCTGTTCTAGTTGTATCCTGGTGATCCCATGGGAAAACATACACTCAGTCAGGGATACAAAGCAAGGTATGGGTGGTAAAATGAGTTTCTGTTTTATTTGAGTTGGGATGTCTCAGTTAACACTTTACAGTATTGCCTTGGATTTGAGCATGCTTTCAATTTAAGGCAAAGGGGCATTGTATAAGGAAGACCTGGGAAAGATGAGTGAGTGAAAAAAAAAATAAAAAAGAAAGACATGACTGCTCCTAAGTATGATGGAGGAGAAAGTTTATCATGGATAAAAGGGAGAACATTGCCAGAGGCAGAGACATCTAGGAGAGTGAAGAGTGAGCGTGACCCTGAGCTGGGCATTGTGAAGAGCCCAAGAGGACAGAGTCAGGAGAGTAGAGTAGACAAAAGGACCAGGTAACCAAAATGGCTGGACTATATAGGGAAGGGCAGCTGGGGGCAGCCCAGGCCCTGGGCTGGAGAAGTTTAGGGTAGGGGGGAAGGTATGCCATTCATACCCTGTAACAGGTAGGGACTGAGGGATGCTGGGAGAACCTGGCAACCAGGTCGGCTATGTTATGGATATGTTAAATAGGCACCTCACTTAGCCACTTGTCCTGGGTTTGAGACCTAACAATGAGGACACAGATTAAGTGACCCCATGGCTTATCAGCCCTGATAGTAAACCTCACCAAGCTTCTTATCATTTCCTTTCTGTAAAGTGGGTATAATAACATTGGAATTAAAGGGCCTAGTAGGGGTTAAATGAGGCGATGTAGGCCAAAGCCAAGCATGGTGCTTGGTACACAGGAGCTGCTCAGTCATTGCTTGCTAGAATCAGGAGGGCATCAATAGAGACAGCAGACAACTGCCACAGAGAGAAAAGGGAGGAACTGAACAGTGGCTGCTAAGAGAGGATGCCAGCTACCAAAGCTATGTCCCCCATATATCAGAATATAATTTCCAGCCCTCCTAAAAATACTTAAAGACTTGAACTTTTCTTAAATTCATGAAAGGTGAGGTTGAAGTGGCGAGTGTGTGTGTGTGAGTGTGTGTGTGTGTGTGTGTGTGTGTTTGTATTTTAAACTGAACCCAAACACTTCTTTTTTCCTTCTCCTTCCTTTTCTCGAAGTCCAGAACAATAATCCTTGTTTAGAAAAACGTTTTAGCCAAAGCCTGTTTCAATTTAAGATATTTCAGTGAGACAGTGAATAACCATTTATCCTACTGAAGATTTTTCGTTTCCCAGAATTACTGGGACAAAGATGCCATTATTAAAACACGCTCTTGATCTCTCATGGCATGGTCTTGATCGTCACAAAAGGATCATTCACAGTGGCTTTATAAGAATGGAAACTATGGTATCATTATCATATAGAACACTCTATCAAAGATCTTGATTCGCAGAGACTCTGGGTTCTCTGAGAAGTTGAACAGACTAGCTGACTTCAGCAAAACAAAGGATTAGCTAGAAGACTGTGGTTTGCTTATGGATCCCTAGGGAAAGCTGGGTAAAAGAAAGAGAGAGAGAAACAAAACAAAAACAATAAACCCAGGGTTTCAGAAAGCACAGGGCAGATTGGAGAGAAGAGACAAATCAAATGGACTCTCAAATTTAATCTCCTGTGAGAGAGAGAATCTGATTGGCTAAACTGGAGGCAGTGGAGCCCTTTGATTGACAGTCCCACTAGCCTTCTGAGAGTGGAGAGGGATAGTTTACAAAGGCAGCTGAGGTGTGGCCACCAGCAGGATGAGATAGTGGGAAGAGATACCTTTCAGAGAGCTAATGCAGGGGTTATTGAAGACTGAATGAAAGTGATTTATCTCAGAAATATTAATGGAAGAAATGAAACCAATCTCTCTCTCTCTCTCTCTCTCTCTCTCTCTCTCTCTCTCTCTCTCTCTCTCTGTGTGTGTGTGTCTGTGTGTCTGTGTGTCTGTGTCTCTCTCCCTCTCTCTCCCTCCCTTTCTCCCTCCCTCACCTCCCTCCTTGTTGCAAATTGGATCCAGGTTTGTTCGTGTTAGGTGAGCATTCTACCACTGAGCTATATCTCTAGTCCAGAAACAAAACCTTCTGATATAGCCAAATGGGAGATTTAAAGATTATTCTTTTATTTCCAGCTTACCAAAGCAATGGTTTAGAGATCTGGAAGATTAGGATTATCTGTGCCACTTGTTAAAATAAGGGAACTACTCCCCAAGAGCCATGGACCGTCTAACGAAAACCCCAGTGCCAAGCATGCAAAACCCTATTTCCAGTTGTTGTTCAGAGGAGTCCAAGAGGTTCCCCAAAACAATAGGGGCTATGTCTGTTGCTCTTGGTTGCTTCCCAGAAGTTGAAGGTAAGTCCCTATTTCTGAAGATGCCATGCACTTCAGACACAGAACTCAAGAAGGACCAAGCTAGATCTGATCTGAAAGCGTCCTCCTTGAGGACTGGCTTTCATATTACCCGAAGGTACTATGCAAGCTGCCAAGGAAGGTAAGTAATTAATAGTCATAGCCAGTTGTGGCATTTGTAAACTACAACAACAACCAGCATGGCATGACAATCCTAGGGGTGTAATAGTGGCACTCATGTATTGATGGTAACCAACAGCTCCCCAGTTGGACTTAAGGACTGCTCAACAGGAGGGAAAATTATGCATGGTACTGAAAACCTAGCCAACTACCCAGGGCTAGTGAGATCATGGTTACTGAAGAAGAACCTACAATCGCCACTTTATAAAACCAACATAATTACTAATTGCATTCTAAATACTTAATTCTTATACTCATAGACAAGTGTGGGTCTCACCCTTCATCAAAGAAACTTCTCTTTGCAACAGATTGAGACCATTAAAGAAAAATACTACTGGTCAAAATGCAGAGAACAACTGGTTGTGGGGTGGTCAGTCCCAGTTGATATGTCTACAGCACTACTCCTGCACCTTATGCTCAGGAGACATCACAGCAAAGGTGGCAGAAAGATCTGTAGAGCCAGAGTACCAGGAAATCTGCTGTGGATCATGTCTCCTAGAAATGACTGGGAAGCTTCATCTCAACAGTATGGCTGCCCAAACAAGCCCAGAACGAAGACACCAACAGACATGCTAACATGGAAGGGGCACATCTCCAAGGGCTCTACTGTTAAACAAAGAGCTAAAGGCAACTAAGGAGTGCTGTGAGCAGGAGAAATAGTCTTTCCCAAAGATGAACCCCCTACTTCGTTATACAGTACCAATGCTCAGTCCTGAAACCATAGACATACAAATATCACTAAATGGACTGAGCAGTGTAACAGGCTTTCTTTGGGCCACCAACCAGCTCCCAAATAAAGACATGGAGACTTAGTATTAGTTATGAATGCCCAGCCTTATCTTTTGCTTGTCCCATTAGCTCTTATAACTTAAACTGTTTCTTTTCATCTACATTGACCTCGGTTTTTTGTTTGTTTGTTTGTTTTTTAACCTTTCTTTCATTCTGTATGTCCTACTTTTCTTGCTTCCTCTGTGTCTGGCTGCCTACCTGGCTGGCCCCAGGAGTCTCTTGTTCTCTCTCTCTGCTCTCCTGAGCCTAGATTCCTCCTCCTACTTATTCTTTCTGCCTGCCAGCCCCGCCTATCCCTAGACTGCCTAGTTACTCGGTGTTCAGTTTTTTATTAGACAAGTCAAGTGCCTTAGGCAGGAAAGGTGAAATAGCAACACATCTTTACATAATTAAACAAATGCAGTATAAACAAAGGCAACACACCTTTATATAGATAAACAAATGCAGCATAAACAAGTGTAACACGTCTTTACATAGTTAAAGTAATATTCCACAACAGAGCAGGTTGTATTTGTATTTTTATGCACATATGTAACAATAACAATGAAAGAAAAAGAGACTTGAATTTGAGAGGTAGTAACAGGAAGTACAGGGAAGGGGTTGGAGGGAAAGGAAGGGGCAAAATGATGTAATCATTCTTTAATTAAAAAACAAAAAGAAATGGGAAGCTAAGTTTGATAATTGGGCAGGCATGTCTATTTTTCTTGCCCCCTGCTCTGTGTGTGTGTGTGTGTGTGTGTGTGTGTGTGTGTGTGTGTGTGTGTGGTATGATGCATGCATGTGCATACGTGGGTACATACAGAGGTCAGAAGATGATGCTGGTTGCCTTCCTCTGTCACTTGCTGCCCTTTGGCCTTTAGGCAGAGTCTCTCACTGAACTGGAAGTTCTCCATTTTAGTTAGGCTCTCCGGCCGGAGTGCTCTCAGTATCTACCTGTTTCTATATCTCCTCTCTCCCCAACAAGCTCCCTGCTCCACCCAATACTAAGGTTACAGGTGTAGGCAGACATGCTTAATTTTTATGTGGGTATGAGGGATTCAAACCCAGGTACTCATGTTTACATAGCAATTTCTCTTAACCACTGAGCTATCTCTCCAGCCCCAAGGACATCTGTTTTGTTGTTGTTGTTTATTTATTTATTTGTCTATTTTTTTTTTCCTGAGACAAGGTTTCTCTGTGTAGCTTTGCGCCTTTCCTGGAACTCGCTTTGTACACCAGGCTGGCCTTGAACTCACAGAGATCTCTGCCTGCTTCTGCCTCCCAAGTGCTAGGATTGAAGGCATGCGCTGCCACCACCAGGCAACATCTGTATTTTTGATACCTTCTCTTTTGAGTCTGTGTATCAACAACTCAGAAACCCACTGTACCAAAGTTTCAAAGGATCTGCTGGAGAAAGAACATTGCAGGACCAAAAATCAGATGCAGTAGTTTTAGAGGAATGATTTGGGCTTGGTGATAGAAATATTTTGAGGTCCAACTTTTATGTTGGGTGTCTCTGCAGTTTAGGGCTCGAGAAAAGAAGAGCTGAGAAACCAGGCTGGGCAAGTCATAAAGAGCAAGCTAGTAAACAGCCTCCCTCTGTGGTCTCTGCTTCAGTTCCTGCCTCCGGGTTCCTGCCTCAAGTTCCTCACCTAACTTCCCTCAGTGATGGAGAGTGACCTCAGAGCTGTAAGATGAAAAACCCTTTCCTCCCCAAGGTGCTTTTGGTCATGGTGTTTATCCCAGCACTAGAAACCTAACTAAGACAGCTAGCAACTTGAGATTAAAGTTATTGGACTATTTTTGACTTATAAGAAATGCATATTCATGTGATTCAGCCTAAAATATTCTAGGTCAGTGAGCGAATGAAGAATGGTAGGAAGAAAGGTACTCTGGACACAGTGCATGTTGGCCCAATATCTACTCACCTACTCCCTCTCTAATTAAATTATGACTAGGGGTCTTTCCCTTCTCCAGTGACTCAAGGGAGGTGGGTGATTGCATTTAGCTTACATTCCCTCTCTCCTAAGGATAATCTTTCCTATTTCTCTGGACAGTGTCAGATCTGAATGTGTTCCTGATACTGCTCTAGTCATTTTGCTACTGTCCTTTCAGTCAACCAACCAGAAAAGCAACATACTTATTTTTTGATTTTGCATGGTTTGTCTTGATTGTGTATCATTTTGAAACAGTCACCACAAAATGAGGAACTTAAAGCAACATCTTCTGTATAGTATTTCACAATGCTATGGGCCAGGAAGCCAGACAGCTCAACTAGGTGATTCTTCTGTTACAGGTCGCATTGACTGAGGTCACTAATAGATGTTTATGGGTTAATGGACTTGTCTTTAGATTCAAAATGGCTCCTTTTACCCCACATTGTTTAAGTCAGTGAAACACAGGGGTTCTGTTATTTAAAGGCAGAGGAAATGCAAATAATTAAAATAAATTCAGTGTTTCCTCTAGCCTAGAAAGATGTGTTCCTCTCCCTTTAACACAGGAGTCTGTAAACTTTCTGCTACAGACACATGCAGTTACAGCTGATCAACCCAGCCAAAGAGTTGAAAAGTCATCAGCCGTGGAAGATACATCAATGAGTAAATGTGGCTATGGTCCAGCAACACTTACTTACGGTTGCTGAAACTTGAACTTGCCATTTATTGTTTTGTTTTTTAGTCACTTCAAAATCTAAAATCCATTCTTAGCTCATGACATACCCAAAGAAGGAAAACAGGCTGGATGCTGGGGGAGATGGCTTAGTCAGCTAAGTGCTTGCCACTTTGATGGGCTTGAGTTTGGATGCTCAGAATCCATGTAAAAAACACTCTGTGCCTGTAACAGTAGTGCTGAGGTGGGGACAGGGAGAAGGCGGGGAAGAGACCAGCAGATCCTTGAATCTCATTGGCCAGCCAGCCTAGTTAACTTGATGAGCTCCAGGTTCAGAGACAGACCCTGTCTCAAAGACTAAAGGTAAAGAGATCATCAAGGAAAGACACCTGACAGTTACCTCTGGCCTCCACACTCACGTGCACATACCTGAATGCATTCCTGCACACACGTGTGCACATACCTATGCTAACAAGTGCACACACACACACACACACCATACTACATATATCACCACCGTCACCCCTCTATTCCTCAACTCCAGAAGGAGGAGGAAGACGAGGGGGAGGGGAGGAGGACAGGATAGGAGGGGAGGAGGAAACAAGTGATTAGATTTAGCCTCTGGGTTGCAGCTTGCTAACTTCTGCTGTGACGCAGCAGGCTTGCTCTATGCTCAGGACCTTTGCCCATGCTGGCCTTCTGGGACACTGACTCAAACCTTCATGTGCTTTCTTTGGATTAGATCAAGGGCTACCTTCTCTGACCACTCTGTCACAGCAGGTCCTCAAGCCTCTGAATACGTTACCTCACAGCAGCACTTCATTTATTTATTAGTATTTGTTGAGGCCTCTTTTCTGTCCTCACAGGGGTCTGATCTGAATGAAAAAAGGGGTTTTGCCTGTCTCATTCTCTATTACTTAGCACAGTCCCTGGTGTGTAATGGGCAATTAAAAATTTGCCAAATGCATAGTGATTACAGCTCAATTCTCTAGAGCTTGACAAGCCCATAAAAGACTATTCAATTTGTATTTATTAGACAAGAGGAAGAAAGACTGAAAAAGTGAAGAAAGGCAAGCAAGTCATTACCTGTATGTACTCGGAGAAACTTATCACGGTCCCTTCGTTATCTCCCGATGTTTCTGGAAAAGCTAAAGGGAAACTCTCCCCATCTGTGATTCTGAAGGTGGTTGTTTTCCTCCCCTGGCAGCTATGAAAGTCTTTTCTTACCTGACTGGAGGCGGGAGAAGAGGAAACGACCTTATATGAGGAAGGAGAATGCTACCATGCGGTTATGAAATAATATTTGGATGATAGATTGCTCTAGATCACTGAGTTATGATTTAAAAATTCCCAAGGTCACTGGAAGAGAAACGGCAAAAGTCAGGGATGGTACCGCAGCAACAGATAGGGCAGAATTGGAAATAACGCCGCCGAGCTAAACCTGGCGTCAGGAGGGAAGAAAGGAAAAGCAGCAGGCTAGATGCTGGCTCGCTCGGGACCAGAAGGCTGAAGCTTGTACAGAGTGTACCTACCGGCAGTGCTGGGTGGGGGCCAGCATCCGATAATTTGGCACTGGGCTTTCCAAGCCTGGGGACAGAGGTGGCTTCCAGCCAGTTCTGCCTCTTCTTATTCAAACAAACAAACTGGCAGGGTGGAAAGAGCCTGGTGGAGGTGATTCGAATAAGCAGGGAGAGTCCATGAGAAGCAATAGGTACACTGCTGAGGCTGGGGGATCAAGGGGTTCAGGCGGAGGAACAGATCTCTGGGACAGAAGGAATACAAAGCAGAAACAGTGGGAGGCTGTCCTGCACATGCATGCCTGATGGGCCAGCTGGGAATAACCATGGCATTGGATCGTTGGTTCCCTGCTGGTGGATGAAGCAGGGAAAACAGATGAAATTAGGTTTTTCACCTGGACTTTTTGGTTACAAGCAATGGAGAACTCATACAAATCTGACAAAGTTTAGATAGAGGATGTAATGGCTGAAAAGTGCAGCAGCAGTATGCTAGCTCCAGGAATGGGAGCATGAACCCACGCATGAGGAAAGCCACCGTGGCACAATGAAGGTGAAGAGCCCACCTGCGCCTCCCCCAGGTGGTATTCCAAGGCCTCTCCAGTCAGCAATGGAGGCCATCTCTGGTCCCTTTGGAATGGTGCTCGCCCATCTCTCAGGAGCGACTGACCCATGTTTAACCAGAGGTCCAGCAACATCTACAGCACTTGATCTCCCTTCATTTTTCACCGGCTTTAGCTTTGTTCTCTGACAGTCTCTACCCACAGTGTTGGACCACAGCAGCTCCAGGTGTACATCCATCCAGCTTCCACTTCAGCAGGTCATACCTGTGGCTTGGTTGCTCTACTAGACCCAAGCATTTTATCTCATTGTCTCTGACTGGGTCTTGGAGCCCTTTCCTTAGTCAGACTTAAGCTACAATATCTTACTGGTCAACAGTGAGCCAAATACTTTTTCTCTGAAACCCAGTAAAGTCAGCTCTCCCTAAACCACTTGAGCTAGGAATGAGAAAGTGTGGTGATAATTGTGTTCCCCAATATATTGTGCACCCTAATAAACTTATCTGGGGTCAAAGAACAGAACAGCCACTAGATGTAGAGGCCAGAAAATGGTGGCACACACACCTTTAATCCTAGCATTCCGAAGGCAGAGATCAGTCTGGATCTCTGTGAGTTCAAAGCCACACTGGAAACAGCCAGGTATGGTGACACACGCCTTTAATCCCAGGAAGTGATGGCAGGAAGCAGAAAGGTATATAAGGTGTGAGGGCCAGGAACTAGAGCCTGGTTAAGCTTTTAGGCTTTTGAGCAGCAGTTCGGCTGAGATTCACTCCAGATGAGGACTCAGAGGCTTCCAGTTTGAGGGAACAAGATCAGCTGAGAAGTTGGCAAGGTGAGGTTAGCTGTGGCCTATTCTGTCTCTCTGATCTTTCAGTGTTCACCCCAATATCTGGTTCCCATGTTTTTATTAATAAGACCTTTTTTTTTTTTTTTTTTTTGGTTTTTTCGAGACAGGGTTTCTCTGTGTAGCTTTGCGCCTTTCCTGGAACTTGCTTTGGAGACCAGGCTGGCCTCGAACTCACAGAGATCTGCCTGCCTCTGCCTCCCGAGTGCTGGGATGAAAGGCGTGAGCTACCACCACTCACCTTTTAAGATTTATGTAACAAGAAAGGACTTTCTCCAAGAAAAAACTTAGATGCTGCTACCATAAGACAGGAATACAGACCCTAAGTAGCCGAAGGACAAATCAAACCCAAACCAGATGTTTTCAACTAGTAATCATCATGTTCATATGGAAAAGACCAGAAGCCAAAAATCTCTCATGAGTACATGGATATGTCATTCTAAGTAAATGTCACAATCAGATTACTCAGTTGTGCTCATGTTGATCAAATTGCATGCTCTGGTCTAAATGAGCAGAAGGGACTTAACATCAAGAATAAAGAATACTAGTCATGAATGAGGGGAAAGAAGCCACAATTATTTAAAGATAAAGCATGCATTAACATAAACTTGACATTTAAATTTGGTAACAATGAATGTTATTGTCATCTATGTATTCCCTTTAGACTATAATAAACAAAATCTAGAAAAAGACACCCCCCCTCCATGTGAGGGTAAGTCTTCATTGTTAACTTGATGGGAATTAAATCAGCTAGGACAGGGTGCTCGAGAGGGGTTTAAAGGAGGTAGAAGATCCACTCTGAGTAGTAATGGGCTTTCTCATGGGCTGGAGAAAAGTGAGCTGAAAACCAGCATTCATCACCCTGTTTCCTGACTGCCGACAGACACACTGTGACCAGCTGTTCATGCTCCTGCTACAGTGACTTGCCCACTATGGTGAATTTTACCCTCAGACTTTGAGCCCAAAATCATGTGACATCCACAGCCAGGAAGCAGGAAGCAGGAAGAGATGAATGGATGCTCTCAGGAAGCTTCCTCCTTTTTATGCAGTCTAAGAACCAAGCCCAAGTGGTGTTCCTACTTTTATGGTCACATGTGTTCCTGGAGGCCTGTCTCTGGTAATTCTAGATCCTATCGAGTTGACAATTTTAACTGTCACAGACACACCAAGGAGAAAATATTCATTTATTCATTCACCGCTCCATTGAAACACTGTTGAGAAATCCCTCTATGTGACTTCCCATATGTGAATTTGAAGGGAGAATTGAGAGTCACTGGCAGTGAATCACCGGGAGTTAACTCCTGAGCATGGCTGGCACCATCATGACGTGAAGGATGCTCTTAGGGGGACCTACGGAGAAGCATGGAAAGAGCCACTCTGCCAGAGAATATAAAGAAAGAAGAACTGGGAAACAAAGAGAAACCTCTGGAGAACACAGTATGGGTAAAGGAAGCAGAAACAGAGCAGCCAGAAAAGCAAAGTCTAAGAACTAAGTTAGAAGGACCCAGAAGCTAAGTAGACGCCTATTCTCAAGGCCTTTGGAACCTTGGCCCATAGTAAAGCTTCACGAATTATTCCTAAACTTTAAGAAGGTCTCTAGACAAATCTGGATTGGGGAAGGTATTAGTTACTTTCCTCATTGCTCTGGAAGAATTCCTGACTAGAAGTACCATAAGGAAGAGACAGTTTAT
>NW_023413347.1:0-21266 GCF_903995425.1 Onychomys torridus
TTCTGAGTTTCATTTAAAAGAAAAAAATCATTAAAACTGAATAGTGAAACACTTTAATTAACAAGTGTACTTGAGGTCTCATGCCATTGAATTTCTACGAGTCCCACTAGAGTGAAGGAAACATATACAACACAGAAATGTTAAACACAAAAAGAGAAAACAGTGAAATGATATACTTTTTTAATTTTAAATTTTATATACACATTTGTGTTTTACCTGCGTTTTTGTTTGTATGTGGATAAAGTGTTAATCAAGTGAATCTTTATTAATAAAAAAATGGAAGTAAGATATTGGGAGAAAAACCTGAAAGATCAGAGACGCAGGGGAGCAGACATAGTGACTTCCTACATACTCGGTTCCTTGATGCAAAAGGGCTCAGATCCAGTCTCAGTCCCGACTTATCACTTCTGGTCCATCTTTATACAAGCCTCTGAGCCTCTAAGACCAGCTAGTGGCTAGCACCACCCTCTGATTCCAAGCAGGCTTTGTTTGTCAAAACACAATCAAAAGAGAACACATGAGGGTGTGAGATTTGGGGATTACAGTTAGTTGTAAGCTGCCATATGCATGCTGGAAATTGAACCCGAATCCTCTAGAAGAGCAATCAGTGCTCTTAACAACTGAGCCATCTCACCAGTCCTGAAATGATTTTTAATACAGCAATCTCCCTTATTTTCTGAAAACAAAGGATATGAAATTGGCTGTTGAAATACTCCCATGAGATACCATACAAAGTGAGGAAGTTACATGTTGATGGTGAAATAAGAATTCACTATGGATGATCCTCACCAAGGAACACAAGGTTGCTGTAATTCTCCAACATCACATCCCTGTACAAATTCCACTGAGCAGGCTCCAGGCATTCCCTCTCTTCTGCAGAGAACTCAATGGCCACATCCCAGAAGGACAGCATTTCCTGCAATAAAGATCAGTGAATGAAAGCACACTTTAATGTAATTAAAACCCTGAATAATATAAATACCAAGATGCATTGAGCTGGAGAGTTCTCCTGTCAACTTGACATTAGAAGAAAGAAACAATTCAGAAAATGCCTTCCTAAGACTGTCCTGTAGTCAAGCCTAGATCCTAAGTCTAAGGCTGGCAGGCCTTTTATGAGGTGGTTCTATCAGGGCGGGGGAGCGGGGGTCATCCAGAGTGCAGACATCTGGAGGCCAGAGGGTGGGTAAACGAATTCCAAGCTTATCTCACAAGGGGTTATTTTGCAAGCATTCTTCTCAAGCAATTATCTTGCAAGCACAACCAGGCGATTATTCTGCAAGCTTCCTGTTAGCACAGCTTGATGGGCTAACTTTCTGGGGGCAGAGTGCAGTACTTTCTACTGAATCTACAATTAGCAGAGCTAGTGTGTGTGGGGGTGGGGGGCTCGTTTCACTTACAATGGCCTTTCAGGTTTCGCCTCAAAATTTTCCTCTCTTGCTTATTTAACTGGCAGAGAAAATGAACACGATCAAAACCTCAAGACCGTTACACTAGGCGGCTGCAGAGTTCAGGACGGACCAGACCCCGTTTGCTCTACAGACACTGAGAAATCTGACAGCGTCCATGTGAGATGGCTCAGCTAGAGAAGCATGCTTCCCCACCAGAGCTGCTCACTGAGCTCCCAGCTCCACCTCAGGAGCAGGCAGTCAGCTGACCATCATTAGTTTGCAATCCTGGACTTGCACTATCATCTACTCCACGCTACCAGGAAGCGCTCCTGTCCCAGAAGACCAAGCCGGATTTGGACCTGGACCGCAGGGGACATCCTAAGGAAACCATCACTCAAGCACAGTCCCTATCACCCTCTCCCCAGCCCTAACCTGCAACCTCACGTGACCCAGCCAGTTCAGCACAGCACCTCCAAGGCAGTTTCTTCCGCCCTCCTACCCAGCCCAGTTCCGCTCCCTCCAAGACGGACCCCGGTACTCCGCCCAGTGCCTGAGGCTGCGCTGCACCCTGGACCAACCTCCACGTCAGAGACGCAACGGGAATGCATAGCAGGGCAGAACTCTAGCCGAACTTTGAGGAAGACGCACGTGTGTCGACTAAAAGCCTGGTTGGTATTTCCTGGATGGCTCCTCGTGATGTCACAGTGCCACATACTACACTTCCCAGAAGTCTAGGCGAAAGAATTCCCGGAACCCAGGCCTAGAGTTTCTCCTCTAGTGGATTTGAGTCTGGTTGCCTGCAGTGAAGTATGGGAGGAAGAAGCAGAGAGAGCAGGATAGGCCTGGGGAGTCAGGCTGGTGTTCACCTCCAGATCCACAGCATGAGATGTATGAGTGTGACTGGAGCCTTTGACAGAAATATTAGCCTTGTAGGCTTTCTGGTCCATATGTTGTGATTTTAATGTTACCTGAGCATTGCTTGTATCATCCCACTCCCATGCCCTTGTGTTTGTTCCACAGATGTCACTTAACGGTAGTGACCCTCCATTCAAAACGGCCAATGTACTGATTAAATGACGTAGTGCTTAAAACACATCATCAAATAGCAACTCCTAGACCTCTATCGCAGCTCTTTACCCAATAAATGTGGCATGCAGCAATCATTAATTCTTTTGGTTTAAACTTACCACATTTTGAAATACTATGACTCAGAGAACGGAATTGGAACCATGAAAAAAGCATAGGAGACCAAATGTAATGTCCCTTTTGGGAAACATGGATTATATAATGAGAATTTAGTTTCAAAGTAAATATCACTTGCTGGGTCCATTAGATGTCTAGGTGTATTTGTGAATTTTAATTGTCTGTATAATGTTTCTGAGTTTCTTGAAGCAGCAAATGGAGTGTCTCCAGTCAAGGGTTGGGACACCCACTGACATAGGTCTGACTGACTTCTATTAAAATAGATCCTGCAGAGAAGAAAGAGAACAATGGAATGCAGTTTTTAAGAGAATAGACAGGGCAAACAGATACACCTCTGAACTCAAAATATGTAACTGATATGTTAGTGCATGTGATAATGACAATGGGGGACACTATCACATGCACCAATATAACTAAATATGACAATGTAGTCAAAATCTGGGGTTGGGGATTTAGCTCAGTGGTAGAGTGCTTGCCTAGCAAGTGTAAGGCCCTGGGTTCGGTCCTCAGCTCCAGAAAAAAAAAAAAGAAAGAAAGAAAGAAAAGAAAAGAAAAGAAAACAAAAGAAAAGAAAAGGAAACAAAAAGGAAAAGGAAAATCTGTGCTGCTCAGATCTATTGCTTACACATGTTTGACCCCTGTTCAAGTCTTTTGCAGGAATGTAGAGCAGGGCAGGACTCTTGCCAAACTTGGGGGAAGACCCACATGTGCCAACCAAAAGCTGGAAGGCAATTTTTTGTATGTTTTTCTGTGATGTCACAGCGATATGAGCTACATTTTCCTGAAGTGTGGGCAAGGAATTCCTGGACTCCTTGTGTGATGATGTTTACTCTTCGTGGATTTGTGTCTGGCTGCCTGCAGTAGAGTATGGGAGGAACAAACATAGTTAGGTGGACAGCTATTAGGCCTGAGGAAAACCAATTGCATGAATGTCTGATTAAAGCAAGCTTCATTTTACAGGTGCATCAGGAACTGGCCAGTTGGCTTTCTCTTCCAAAGTCGGTATTTTAGAGAGCACTCCCTCATTGTCCTTTGAGGTCCCTTCATGGGGAAGGGTTAGGGTTATAGAAAACAGATGTTGAGATAATTGGCAGTTAGAAAGGATGAGATTTAAAAAAGACTGAAGTTCAATAATACATCATGTGGGAGGGGAATTGTAGTGGATAGCCATCCCAGCATTGGCCTGGAAGTTCCCACCCCCATTGAGGCTTCGGTAATGGTCCAAGGTATCTGGAAAAACATGTCCATAAGGCAAAAGTGCAAGCATTTCACAGGTTATGTTTGTAAGGCAAACGATGGACAAACATCATGGGGCCACAAATTCAGCATAGGTTGAAACATGTTTTAGAGGGTCATTAGGCTCAGGAAACAGAAACTTACTCTTGTAAGGCATGGAGACTTACTAACAATGTATAAAAATGTGGTTTCTTAATAACTGTCTGGCTACTGTTTTTATTTCAAAGAGCTATGGGGAGTCAGTCTGGTATGCACCTCCAGATCCACAATATGAGATGTGTGGCTGTGAGTCAAGACTTTTAAGCTTATAGGTCATTTTTGGTCCATATGTTCTGAATTAAAACGTAAGCTTAACGCTTTTAAAAAGTCATGTTGACTAAATTGTATTTTATAAAGGTAAAGCAATACTGTGTGGGATAATCTTTTTGTCCACTGAAGATCTGTCTTTGCCAAGGCACCTTCTGATTGGTTTAATACCACTAAATGGCCAATAGCTAGGCAGGAGAGGACAGGCAGGATTCATGGGATAGAGCAGAAGAGATGAATCCAGCTGCAGGGAGACAGCAGCTACTTGAGGACCAAGACAGACATACAGAATGGTGGGGAGGTTTAAAGAAAAGCTGTGGGGCAGATCGGAGATTAATGAAGGCAGGTCAAATTAAGTTATAAGAGCTAGCTGGGGAGAAGCCTACACTAAAGGCCAAGTGTTCATAATCACTAAGAAGTCTTCCTGAACCTGTTCCTCATGCTGGATGATAACCTTGCCCAGCCTTTATGCAGGGGGAGGAGCTTGGTCCTACCTCAACTTGATGTGTCATGCTTTGTTCAAGCCCATAGGAGGCCTGCCCCTTTCTGAATGGAGTCAGAGGAGAAGTGGATGGGGAGGGGGTAGATGGGAGTGAGGGGGAAGATGGGAGGAGAGGAGGAAGGGTAAAATCTGGTTGGTATATAAAATAAATGAAAAAACAGTTAAATAAATGAACTAAAATAAAAAAGAGATGTCTCCCGGTCATTATTTTCAGGCTGGTGGTGCAGACAAGTAAGTAAGACTGCACAATATAGTAACTTGAGAATGAAAAGTATCTTTTAAAGATGCTTTTCAAATCAGCCTTGGTATGTCTGAATGTGCTTCTAAGTGCTCAGAGCCTTCTGACAAATAGACCCAATCCAAACCTGGACTGGAAAATTTAGAGACCTTCTCTGTAAATAAAAGGGAAAATATAAAACATAACAGAAATCAAAAGTAAAGAAAAAAAAACCAGAAACAATAATAACAACAAAAAAACAAAAAATAATCAACAATATAAATAAATAAAACATATATGGTAGAGCAGTTGAGTATACTTTAGGCTTTCCCGTAATATGCAGTCCTACATATAAATAATCCATAACTCTCTGGGTGGGAAAAGAGTCATCCCAGAGATGCATAGATGGCTCAACATACGAAAATCTGTCAATGTATAAACATATAAACACCATATAAACAAACAGAAAGTAAACAACCACATGATTAGATGCTGAAAAAGCCTTCAATAAAATCCAACATCCCTTCAGGATAAAGGTCTTGGAAAGATCAGGAATGCAAAGAACATACCTAACTATAATAAAGGCAATTTATAGCAAGCCAGCAGCCAACATCAAATTAAATGGAGAGAAACTCAAAGCAATTCCACTAAAATCAGGAACAAGACAAGGCTGTTCACTCTCCCCATATCTATTCAATATAGTGCTGGAAGTTCTAGCTAGAGCAATAAGACAACAAAAGGAAATCCATCAGGACCTCTGTGAATTCAAAGCCACACTGGAAACAGCCAGGCATGGTGACTCATGCTTGTAATCCCAGGAAGTAATGGCAGAAAGCAGAAAGGTATTTAAGGCATGAGGACCAGGAACTGGAGCTGGTTAAGCTTTGAGGCTTTTGAGAAGTTCAGCTGAGAGGCATCCAGTCTGAGGAAAGAGGATCAGCTGAAGAAATGGCAAGGTGAGGTAGCTGTAGCTTGCTCTGCTTCTCTGATCTTCCAGCATTCAACTCAATACGTGGCTCCACTTTTATTTTCATTAAGGAGACCTTTTAAGTTTCATGCTCCACAAGTCCATGTGTTCACTATTTTCTTCTAACTCCCAGTGTACTCAGAGTGGCACTGGTCTCTCTTTCAGTAGTTCTGACCACTCAGAATGTGCCGCCTCCCCCTTACTATAATCTATTAGGTTCACATGGAATCAAAACATGTTCCAAACTTACAGAATATTTGCCAAACCTGAGACTTAGTGGCCTTTAGTTTTAGCACATTTGATACTTTCTTGAAATGCATTATTCATCTCGTTATCTTGATAACATCTCCTATTGCTGAACAATACCTAGTATGTAATTAGTTATCTCACATACTCATGAGGTCACAAGGCTTGCTGAATTTTTCTTAAGTGTCAAGTTACCTAAAAGGCGTGTATTTGGTTCCAGGTGTGCTGTGAGCTCATGTTTACCACCTGCTCCTCCCCAAAGTGGAGGGACACAGGTCCTGGCTCTAACCCTGGTGTGTAATGACACCTCACCCTTTATCCATTCCTGGAATTCCCTCTGCAGAGTTTTCATCTGCTGTGTTCAATTTCTTCTTCTCTGATGCTGAAAGGATTCCTATGTGACAGTATTTTGAAATTCATGGCTTCTTCATTGATTTTACCTCAGTTTCTCAAAATGAGGACACAAAACTTAGTACTTCTAAAATACAAACATATCAAATAATCTTATTGGAATTTGGCAATCAAATACCCTACTATACACCATAACCCCTACCCTGGCAGCCTCTGAGAGTTTCACTTTCACCTCTTAATAGGAGAGGCAATCAATTTCTCTATGTCCCTTTAGACTCTAGAAGACAGTCAAAGTCCAAAGTCTCTTGACTTTGTAATTCAAACAATTGCTTATCCCACAATGCTTACAAGATTATGGCTCAACATGCCTTGGGACAATGGTCATTTGACATTCCAGAAGGAAGGAATCATTATCTGGCAAGGAAAGATAAGAATAAATGAGACAGAAATGCAGTGGAAAATCCCACATCTTGCTACATTATGTACATGGCATCTGAGGATCCTGACTGAAGTTATATGAACTCCAAAGAATTGTGTCAACTCAAACTTTCCATCTCTATGCTCTGAAGAACAGATAGTCTTTGTCTAGACTTTGATAAGTTTCTGTCATGAGTATAGGATGGTTTTCCAATACAACTTAGCTATCATCTCCTTGTTACATTGTGAATCAGTTATCTTTAACTCTGCTGCAAAGCTGCATGTTGACCTACATGTTGCACCTCAGTGTCTACAAAAGCAGTACAATGTGGACAGTGCCATCAAGTTCTGCTTCAGTCTTGGGATATGGCCACAGCCCATAGCAATGTTTCCTTTGTCTCTGGGTAATGGCACTAGAAAAAGGTTCCTAGAAGTGTAGTTTTGACATGAACATCTACAGTGGTCTCTCAACATTCAAATGAAATTTCACTTCCACAAGACAGAGGTTTCCATGGCTTGGGTCTTTGCTCAGAGCATATTTATTGTTGGCTCAATGTACCAGGATTGCCAATATTGACCTTAACCTCTCTGACAATTACAGCAGAATTCATGTAGTCTATCAATTTATATCGCTGTGCTCTTAGAATGAGAATGGCACCTGTGGGCTCACACAGTGGAAGGCTTGGGTACCAGTTGGTAGGAACAGTTGGGTAAGATTAGAATGTGTGGCCTTGTCATCAGTGCTGTGTCATTGGGGCTGGGCTTTTTATATAGAAGATTGTGAGCCATTCCAGTTATCTTTATCTTCCTCCTATTGTGGATAAATATGTAAGGCCTCTGATATTGCTCAAGGACCATGCCTGCCCATCTGATACTATGCTGAGCCATGAATCATTAATATATTGTCTCACTTAAAAAGACACTAGGTTCTGTGGTTTTCTAATGGAGAAGAGAAAGAATGTGTACTCATCTCACATCAGACTCTAATGACTGACTCAGCAAAGATTCCATTGTAGTGCCTATATTCAAGAATTAGTGAGTTTATTCTAGTTGCCAACAGAAGAATGATCGAGGGATTAGAACAGAAACAGGGAAACTCATATAGAGGTGCATCAGCAATACTAAAAAATTGACCTCAGGTTAGTTGCATGCCTACAGCTCAGTGTATGAATTTCAGGCAGCTCCACTGATGATCGGTCTCCTCCCTTGCAATCCTTACTGTTTATATTGCCTCCAGCAGGTCCTTAACGTGAATCTTGTATATGTTCAGAAATCCCAGAGGCCTATCATATGCTTCCCTCCTACGGGATAATGAGGCCCCCCAGGATGCAATGATTCCCTGCAGAGGATATTGGTACTGGCCACATTGAATGCACAGTCCCAATGGAGAGAACAATGAACATTTCTATTCTGCACTGCTTATACGGTCAAGGTAAACCTCCAAAGGTTAGAGCTATACACATTTAGAGAGTATCTTCTTTCCTCAACAATCTACTATCAAATTTCCCCACCGGATATTAGCAGAAGTTTGTCTCCTAGGTCATTTGAGATCTCATCAATGGACTGTCATGCCATTGGAATGACTGAATTTGAAGCCTGGTAAAGCATAGGTGACTTCATCAGAGATAGGTGTCTTGGGAGTGAGTTAGAGATGTACTTATCTTTTTTACCATACCTTATCTTGGAACATGGAGGTTACATGAACATGATGGATAGGAATCTGGAGAGTCCCCAAAGATCAATCTGGACATGAAGTGATACTTCAATGACTAACACCCAACTTGTCCTGATTCCCTTTGTGCTTGCTTAACCACTTCTCAGTCTTCTACCCTTCTTTCACATTTACAAGAACTCTAGTGTTCATAAACCATCTCTTAAGTTTGTGGGACAAGCACATTTCCATATCAGCCTGTGCCTGTCCTTTGACATCTTGTTTGCAGTCTTAATTCCTCTATGCATTTTACACATTGTTTATCCTATGATAGAGAAATACATTGTTTCGTAGCCTCACTATTGTTTCCCACTTTCTGCAAAATCAATTATTTCTTGTTGATATCCTGTTTTGTTATCTGCATATATCTCATTGTTATACATGAGGCTCTAACTTAGCCTATAGCCCTAGAACATCATGTTAGTGTCTGATTTGTTTAAAGACAAATTATTTCCTTAGCCATATGTTAGGGACCCAGTCCTATCAAAAATGTAGAGACATCAAATGGGTCTTCAATTTGTAATGTAAACTAAGTGGGTGTGGGGAAAATCCATGTGTTCTTTAAGTTGTTCTAACTCCCAGGATACTCAGAATGGAATTCCCATGACTCTTTCATTCCCTCAGAATATGCTGACTCTTCTCTGTACATGGATTTTCCTTTTCGCCACCTCAAAAAAAAAACACACATGAAAACTTACTATTAATTAGGAATAGCTCAGCCTATAGCTGAGGCTGTCTCTTACTCTTATAACATTAATTAATCTATTTCTCTTCATCTACATGTTGCCTAGTGACTTGTAGTGTTACCTCTCCTCCTGCATGGGTCTTGCCTCCGTGGAATCTTCCTGGGGACTCCTGCATTTCTTCTTCTCAGGACTCTCTGTCCAGAAGTCCAGCTATTGGCTGTTCGCTGTTAATAAACCACTCAGAAGGCAAAGACACATCTTCATCATGTGAAAGAAGATTATTCCACAACACCTGTCCTACACTAATCTCTCAGCCTGAAATGGTTCCCAAAATGACAAACTTTAAATATTTACTCAGTCCAATACCTAGTCACCTTTCTCTTTTAGCATATTTGATACTCCCTTGAAACTCAATATCCATATGTTATCCTGATAACAGCTAATACTGAACAGTTCCAGGGTGCAATTAGTTATCTCAGATACTTCATTTCATGAGGTCCCAGGCTTTGATGAACCATTATTGAATGTCCAGTTACTTAAAGGAACCAGTGCAAATGCCAGACTGGAACTGTGGGCTGCTTTGTTATCCTCACTTCCTGAGGTGATGGAGGTCAGGGAGGACCCTGTGGTGGCTGCAGGTTCCTGAGCAGGAGGTATCATGTTGAAAGTGTTAGGGCACCTCTTCACCCTTCTGAAACCCTAATCATCCAGTGGCCTAAGCAGCCAGGGAGGCCAGACCCCCCACCCCACCTCACAGTAGCGGCTAAGGTGTAGGACCACTTTTTTCTGTGCTGCATGGCCCCTTAGCTCTGTGCCTTCTGCAGTTAGAGAAGCTATACTGGGACCTTAGGGCCTAGCTCTTTATAAGTCTCCAGGCCTACTTCCTCTGATTGTGAATTGGATATTTCCCTGTATCCTTGAAATTCCTTTGCTGTATGACTGTGATCTGCCTTGATTTCTATCTCAACACACCTGCCTACTCTGTTTAAGTTTCTACGTTTCATATACATAGAAACAATTGCATTTGGAGTATGCTGAATATACACATTCATGAGCATATGCTGTTGAGTTAGGATTTGGTGTCCTCATATCAACCCCAAGCACATGTATCTATAAGGATGTTCTAATTCTCCCACCCTGAGTCAGTGCTACTGTCTCTGAGACATGGAAAAAGAGATCAACAAACAGCCAAAGAAGACATTCTATGGTTAAGAACAGCTAATAGACTGTCTAATTCCAACCAAGACTGCTATTGTTTAATCTCCTGGTATAAAAGTGTTTATACAAAAGCAGATAAGCATCCAGTCATTTATCTCAGCTTTGAGAATGTAGATCAGCCATAAAGCATGAGACCTCAGGTTTACTGTGGAAGCAAGGTTGTACAAGGTACAAACATTTAAAAGGGTGATCACCATCAAAGCCATAGGAAAGCATCTACAACCAAAATTTCCTTACAGTGACCTCAGAAATCAGTGCAGGTTGATACGGCTGCTCACAAGGCAGCCAGGTGACCACATGGAGTCAAATCTCTGGTCACTTCTTGGACCCTATGAGCCTGCTGGAGACAGGTACAAACTTCAGATTCAGTGCTGTCTGTGGTTAGAATCACAGACCCAAAGTAGCCTCTTGAGACCCACCACAGCATAGACTGTGGGTGCTGTCGTGACAACTGGAACCTCACAATTCAGCACTTCACACCCATTATGACCTCACACCACTGGAACCAGGGCCCAGTCCCTGTACTGTACCCTCTACTTCAGTACTGGGCTATGCTCAGGGAAACACATACCTTACTACATAGATAATGTCCCCCTGTTTATTACATCCTTATTCTCAATTTTAGAGAACTGAATCCACATAGATATGCATGAGCATATCAATGGAAAATAAGTTGGTAAATGCTTCATCATTTGGAGAAGGGGCTGGGAGATTTTTCAGGTAGCAAGGATGGGTCAACGGAAGAGGAATTAGAGGAGGGGGTCTTTGGTATATGAAATGAATAAAACAAATTTTTATTAAAAGAAAGAAATAAGTTGGTAAATAAAAATGTATATGTTTATTATACACACATCCAGAGGGGATGCTAATGACAAAATTTACAGAAAAAATGGATAATGTGTATGTGTATTAGTTGAGATCATCCAATCATATAAATATATACACTGCATGTTCTCCCTCTTATGTTTAATCTAGACATTAAAAATAAGTATATATGTAAAGAGATGTGTAAACTATGTACAGTATCTAATGGAGAAAAGAGAATAATGGTTAAATATTAAGTGATAAGGATGGATTTAAAGAAGTAATGAGTTTTGGATTTTGAAAAAAGGACAAAAGATATCTGAAAATCACATTCCAACACCATCATGCATGGATTTTAGTTTCATGATGTATTGCTGTGGGATGTTCAAGTATGTCCAAATGTGTTGCTCTGATTGGTTAAAATAAATAAAGTGCTGATTGGCCAGTAGCCAGGGCAGGAAGGATAGGGTAGGTTGGGACTAGAAGGAGGGAGAATTGTGGGAAGTGGAAGGCTGGGTGGAGATACACTGCAGCCGCCACCATGACAAGAAAGATGTAAGGTACTGGTAACCACGAGCCACGTGGCAAAGTATAGATTAATAGAAATTGGCTAAATATAAGAGTAAGAGCCAGACAATGGTATGCCTGAGCTAATGGCCAAGCAGTTTAAATAATATAAATGTCTGTGTATTTATTTTATAAGTGGGTTGTGGGACCGCCAGGCTTGGTGGCACCTGTAGAGAAGCTCTCCAGCTACAGTGTATAAGTGCATAAAATAAATTCAGTGCAGACAGTGTCAAATCCAGTGTAAATGCCTCAGATTCTGTTTCTGAATGTCCATTCTAACTGTACTCGGCCTTAACTGAGGCTTGTTTCTTGCTGGCTCTTGTAATGTAACCTGTTTCTCTTCATGTCCATTTTGCCACAGAACTCTTTACACTTCTTTTTTTCAATATATTTTGCTTTCCTGCTGTCCTCAAGGCTGTCTGGAGCCTCCTGGCATCTGGCCCTGGTGTTTCCCTCTCTAACTCATTCTCCTTTCCCTCCATCTTAGATTTCTCTTCCTATTTATACTCTCTGCCTGCACATCTCACTATCCCTGTCCTGACTAGCTATTGGTCATTCAGCTTTTTATTAGACTAATCAGGTGCCTTAGGCAGGCAAGGTGAAACAAATTCAACACATCGTTACATTCTTAACAAAGGAAGCAGAAACAAATGTAACACAACTTTACACAGCTAAAGTAATAGTCCACACCATAAGCTGATGTAACACATCTTTGCCTACTTAAAATAACATTCCACATCACTGTAGTTTTCAAGTATTGTTAATTTTCATATATGAATATTTTTTACTTTCAAAATAAGTGTTTAAAATTAAAGAGAGAGATGAGAAATGCCAGCTGAGATTATGAGACTCTGCTATACTATTTAGTCTTGAGAGTATAGATCTCTGCTATATTATTTACTCCAGAGGGTGGTTGTCTCTGCTATACTCTTAATCCCTGAGATTATGTTTCTGCTATACTATTTACTCCTGAGTGTTTCTGTCTCTGCTATGCCATGTATTCCTGACATTATAAGCCTTTGCTATATTATTTACTCTTGAGATTGTGAGTCTCTGCTGAAATGTTTACTCCTGAGAGTGTGTCTCTGTTATATTTCTCACATAAGCTGGTCCATTGTGAAACCTTTCCCCACAAAGGGTAGCTCTAAAAAAATCATTCTTTTAGAACAAATGTATATCCATTAAGGTCATTGTTCCATTCATAAGGAAATTTCCCTCTGTGTTCTGAGGAAATTAAACACTAGGTCTACAGAGAATCCAAGCAGGAAGAAAACATTGACTCACATAACAAACCTGACCTTTGTTCAAGGTGTATTGCTGACCACATCTTAGACATTTATAAAAACAGAACATTCCCACACAGCAGCCTTTCTTTATTATCTATGATGGAAAATTCCAAGCTAGCCGCTTAGACCCTTTGCCATGCAATCTAGAGGCTTACTCATTTCTCTATGTTTTCCCTAATGTGCATATGGCATTTCCATGTTAATAAACGGTTTAAACAAAACTCAATGATAGAAGGTTTGTGATGTGCTGTGTTGTAACTTTCTATCCAAGATCATTGGACTGTTACACTCCTTCCTTAACTTGCTTAATGATGGATAACCAGGAACAACAGCTGTGATCACTATGGATGTAGGAGGGGGGTCAGGGAAAGTGGAGCAAATACTGTTCACCATCCCTCTGTTGTTCTCATGGCAAAGCCAAGTGGAAGATACAAGTAAGTCTGACTGCATTTCACCTCTGCAACACCATCCCTGTCTCTTCCCTTAGGTTACACCGATACAGGGGTCCTTAGTCCTCAGCATCAGAGCCCTTCTTGAATTGGGGGCCTATAATTGACTCAGTTTCCCAGTTTGAATCTGAAGTCTATTCTGAGTCAATAGAGTTCAAAATTATTTGCTCCAAGGCTGTGAGAAATTCCTGATTATCCCATAAGAGGGAACATACTATTTTGACAGATGCAGGCTGCTGATGCCTTCCAGTGGTACATTGAGGTAGGAAATGAAACTGCCTGTTCCTAGACGCAAGGCAGGATAGATAATGGCTGAATGCCTGTGTTGAGCATTGTTCTAGTTCTGTTCTTCAAAACTGTATATAAGCTGGCTGTGAAGTAAACTTGGGGCTGTCCAGCACTGACCAGTAGACTTCTCAACTCTTTTCCTTTTTTTTTTTTTCTTTTTTTAATTTACTTTTAATATCATAGGCAGTCAGTGTTGGCAGGAAAAATGTTGAGTCTTCCACTGCCTAAATGTAGAGATGCCATCCCACTTCAGTAGTTTTCAGTCTCATTTAAACATGCATACAAAACTCCCTCTGCCCCACCTCCCACATCTAAGACAAGGGACATAAGTCCCATTCTAAGGAACTACCTGATTTCAGGAAGAATTGCAATGTAGATTTAATTTAAAAGAAGCAATATAATTAAAAAGGGAAGTCCCAACTTACATGTTTTAAAAGGTCAGTGTCATAACTTGACACAACAAAATGTATTTCAAATTGCACCTTTTAAATATAAATTCCTCTTTAAAGGATTTCACCGCAGGAGAGAAGCACTTCATGGAATTTACACCTGAAAATGTATTTTAGAGCAAAATATTCCACTAGTAGCATTACAAAAAAACTCCAGAGAACCAGGTATCATGCAGATTTCTTTAAGTATATACAATGCATTTAACAATATCTATGAAACTCATGTGACTGAATTTTACAAGTCTTTTTTTTTGAGTAACCACTTAAGAAGGGCAAAATGATATATATAAGAGAATTAAAAGACCAATTCATATACACAATTTAATTATGAATCAGGAGTCTCATTAGAGGATTGGAAACTGTGCAGATTAAATACACATTTGTTGATTTACTGAATGAGTTCACTTGTGTTGTTTCAAACCTGTTTTCTGAATGTTCCAGCTTAGTAAAAGTCTGAGTGGCATCTTATTTATTATAATTTATATATATAAATACATACACATTTAATTTGTCCTGAGATAGAAACATAGCTACTTCTAATCTTTATCATATATATTGCCATTGGACTTTATTCTTTTTAATTAATACATCATTTGTTTTGTGTTTATTAATATTTTCCAAGATTTATGCTACAAACCCACCTTGTACAAGAATAGTCTTACACTGTTTTTACATTGTCATCATGTTATACATAATATAGGAAGGCAGATGCTCAATTCATGAATTAATGCATTGACTTTTTTTTTAATAATTTAATTTAATTTTACATATCAGCCATGGATTCCCCTGTCCTCCCCCACTCCCCACCAACACCCTTCTCCCCACCTTCCCCCCAGCCCACCCCCCATTCCCATCTCCTCCAGGGCAAAGACTACCCTGGGGATTCAGCTCAACCTGGTAGTTTCAGTCCAGACAGGTCCAGTCCCCTCCTCCCAGGCCGAGCAAAGTGCCCCTGCATAAGCCCCAGGTTTCAAACAGCCAGCTCATGGACTAAGGACAGGTTCTGGTTCCACTTCCTGGGTGCTGCCCAAACAGTTCAAGTTGATCAACTGTCTCACTTATCCAGAGGGCCTGATCCAGTTGGGGGCTCCTCAGCTATTGGCTCATAGTTCATGTGTTTCCATTAGTTTGGCTATTTGTCCTGTGCTTTTTCCAATCTTGGTCTCAACAATTCTTGCTCATACAATCCCTCCTCTTTCTTGCCAATTGGACTCCTGGAGCTCCACCTGGGGCCTGGCCATGGATCTCTGCATCTGCTTCCCTCCGCCATTCAATGAGATTCTAAAACGACAGTTAGGGTGTTTGGCCATCCTATCACCAGAGTAGGTCAGTTCGGGCTTTCTTTTGACCATTGCCAATAGTCTACAATGGAGGTATCTTTGTGGATTTCTGGGGACCTCTCTAACACTTTGCTTCTTCCTATTCTCATGTGGTCTTCATTTATCATGGTCGCTTATTCTTTTTTCTCCTTCTCTGTTCTTGATCCAGCTGGGATCCCCTGCTCCCCTAAGCTCTCTTTCCCTCAAAACTTGCCCTTCATTACCCCCACTCATGTCCAGGTTGTTCATGTAGATCTCACCCATTTCTCTGTCATTGGCTGATCCCTGTGTCTTTCTTGGGGTCCTGTTTTCTAGGTAGCCTCCCTGGAGTTGTGAGCAGCAGTCTAGTCATCTTTGTTTTATATCTAGTATCCTCCTATGAGTGAGTACATACCATGTTTGTCTTTCTGAGTCTGGGTTACCTCACTCAGGATGATTTTTTTTCTAGATTCATCCATTTGCCTGAAAACCTCATGATGTCATTGTTTTTCTCTGCTGAGTAGTACTCCATTGTGTATATGTACCACATTTTATTTATCCATTCTTCAGTTGAAGTGCATCTAAGTTGTTTCCAGGATCTGGCTATTACAAACAATGCTGATATGAACATCGCTGAGCAAATGCCCTTGTGGTATGATTGAGCATTCCTTGGGTATATGCCCAAGAGTGCTATAGCTGGGTCTTGTGGGAGATGGATTCCCAATTTTCTAAGGAAGCGCCATATTGATTTCCAAAGTGGCTGTACAAGCTTGCATTCCCACCAGCAGTGGAGGAGAGTTCCCCTTGCTCCACATCCTCTCCAGCATAAGCTGTCTTCAGTGTTTTTGATCTTAGCCATTCTGACAGGTGTAAGGTGGTATCTCAGAGTCATTTTGATTTGCATCTCCCAGATAATTAGGGATGTTGAGCAATTCCTTAAATGTCTTTCAGCCATTTGAACTTCCTCTGTGGAGAATTCTCTGTTTAGTTCTATAGCTCATTTCTTAATTGGACTGTTGGGCATTTTGATGTCTAATTTCTTGAGTTCTTTATATTTTCTGGATATCAGCCCTCTGTCAAATGTGGGGTTGATGAAGATCTTTTCCCGTTCTGTAGGCTGTCACTTTGCTCTCGACTCTTTTCTGTCTTCTTCATTGTCTCTTCAGTCTTCATGCCTCCCCCAGCTACCCAGTTGACTGTTCTACAGGTGGCAACCAATGTGGGGTAGGGATGGAGGAGATTTGACAGACACCATAGAAGAAAAAGGAGTGCACTCAAGAAAAGTAGAAGCTGTGGTGAGTTAACTCGAGAGTAAAAGTCATAAGTGTAAATAAAAAATTTTGTGAATATGAGTAAAGTATAGGGGTTGGGGATTTAGCTCAGTGGTAGAGCACTTGCCTAGCAAGCACAAGGCCCTGGGTTTGATCCTCAGCTCAAAAAAAAAAAGAGTAAAGTATAAATATGGGCCAAGCAAATAGAAAACAGAGGTTTGTATATTTACTTAAAAATACTTTAAAGGCTAGAGATACTAGAGTAAAATGTAAGCAGTTGTGTAAATTTTTAGAATTTGTGATTTGTCCTTGGTTCCCTAAACAAGGCACTTTGGAGCCAGATATTTGGATGTATATTAGAGTTAAAACACAGCAGTATTATGGTAAGGATGGTCCGGAAAAACTTCCAATAGATATTTTTAGTCTCTGGACACTCATTCAGGACAGTCTAGATCTTTGTCCTGACAGACAGATGATGTTACCTAAATCAAGAAAAAATAAATCTTCTGCTCCAACAGAGGAATCATTTAATACAGATGCCTCTATGAAGTCACCTGATGAGGATAATCAGTGAGACTCTGATGATGAAATAGAATTAAAAGTAAAGGCTGCAAAAACGTCCGCTCTGCTTCTGACTATGAATGTTGAACAGCAGTCAAGTAAAACATGTCAGGAGGAGGGAGAACAGATAAAATTGAAGGCTCCTTTGAGTACAAAAGTTATAAACACTTCAAGTTTCTACCTTGAAAAGAAGCATTCCTCTCCCTACAGTGGTAGCGGGTTTAGACCCTCCTGAAGACTCAACTATTAAGGTAAAGAAACCTCCTGTGATTGCAATGGTTCAGAAGCCTCCAGGCTCTTAGCAAACTTTAATATTAGTCCGTTGCAAGCTAGCTTAAGGGAAGTGGCTAATAAAGGAGAGGATATTAATGGATTTAAGATGTTTCCAGTTATGGAACAGCAGGGTGTTCAAGGAAATGTAGTCAGAGTACATATGCCTATTCTTTTTAAACAACTTAAGTAGTTAAAGTTGGCTTGTTCTCAATATGGTCCAACAGCACCCTTCACTCAAGCCATCTTAGAAGCTATGGCAATTGAAGCCTTGCCTCCTGAAGACTGGAAACAATTAGCTAAAGCTTGTTTATCTGGAGGAGATTATTTATTATGGAAAACAGAATTCCATGAGCAGTGTGAAAGTATGACTAATGTTAACAGAGCTCAACAGATTCCTATTACTTTTGAGATGTTAGCAGGTAAAGGCGATTATAGAGATGTGGATAATCAGTTAAATTTTAACGTGGCAGTGTATGCTCAAGTCAGTTCTGCAGCAGAGAAAGCTTGGAATAAATTTCCTGGCACTGGAAAGCAAACAGAGGATTTATCAAAAATAAGACAAGGACCTGATGAACTGTTTCAAGATTTTATTTCCAGACTAATGGCAGCAACAGGAAAGGCCTATCGGGGGACTAATAAAGGTGGACTTTTGCTTGTAAACACTTGGCTTATGAGAATGCTAATACAGCTTGTCAAGCTGCCATTTGACCATTTAAAAAGAAAGGGGATATTCTGATTGTATTCGGTTATGCTCTGATATTGGCCCTTCTTATACTCAAGGGCTGGCTGTGGCTGCTGCAGTGCAGGGAAAGACAATTAAAAGATGTGCTTTTTCAGCAAAGACAGGTTCTAGATAAAAGGAGGATGGTTCCGACCACCTGGAAGTTGTTTCAGGTGTGGGTCAGATGGGACATCCAGATAGGCAATGCCCCCTAAGGGAAAGCCAAAAGGAACCTTGATTATCCCCCTAGATGTAAAAAAAGGGAAACATTGGGTAAATGAATGTAATGTCAAGAAAAGAAGTTGCATGGAACCCTCTGTTGGGAAATGAGCAAAGGGGCCAGCCTCAGGCCCCAAAACAATGTTATGGGCAATGCCAACCATTTGTTACAACAGCAAAAGAAATCTATTCAAGACCTCTACAGAGCAACCCAGGCAGTGAAGGTTTGGACCTCAGTTCCTCCTCCTACACAGGATTGACCTCCTAAAATGGGAGTTCAGGCCCTGCCCACAGGCAGTTATGAGCCTCCACCAGAAGGCACAATGGGTGTTTTGCTTGGGAGAAGTAGTACAACTACACAGGGAATCTTTGTTGCTCCAGGTATCATAGATACTGATTATGAAGGAGAGATTAACATTATGACTCATTCACCTAATGGGATTCTGTTATAAAGACAGGGCAGAGACTTGCTCAATTGATTTTACTTCCACAAGTGCAAACAAAAAATCAAGGTATAAAAAACAAAAGGGGAAAACCAGGCTATGATTCTTCTTCTTCTTTTTTTTTTCAAAGACCATTTTATTTTATTTATTTTTTGGCAGTACTTGGCTAACTTTATTTTTATGATGATGATGATGATGATGATGATGATGATGATGATGATTGTTTTAATTTTATTCATCAGCCATGGGTTTCCCTGTCCTCCCCCCTCCTGACCCCACCCCCACCTTACTCCCAGCGCCTCCCCTCCATTCCCATCTCCTCCAGGACCAAGACACCCCTGGGGATTCATTTAATCCTGGTGGATTCAGTACAGGCAGGTCCTGTCCCCTCCTTCCAGGCTGAGCATGTGTCCCTGTGTAAGCCCAAGGTTCTAAACAGCCAGCTCATGCACTAAGGACAGGTCTGGTCCCACAGCCTGGGTGCCTCCCAAACAGATCAAGCTATTCAATTGTCTCACTTATCCAGAGGGCCTAATCTAGCTGGGGGATCCTCAGCCGTTGGTTCATAATTCATGTGCTTCCATTCGATTGGCTATTTGTCCCTGTGCTTTTTGCAATCTTGGATTCAACAATTCATGCTCTTGCAGTCCCTCCTCTTTCTTGACAGTTGGACACCTGGAGCTCCACCTGGGGCCTGGCTGAGGATCTCTGCATCCACTTCCATCAGTTATTGGATGAGAGTTCCAAGACAACTGTTAGGATGTTTAGTCATCTGATCACCAGACTAGGTCAGATCAGGCTTTCTCTCGACCACTTCCAGCAGTCTACAGAGGATATATCATTGTGGATTCTGGAGACCTCTCGAGCACTCTACCTATTCCTGTTCTCATGTGGCCTTCATTTATCATGGTCTGTTATTCCTTGTTCTCCCTTTCTGTTCTTGATCCAACTGGGATCTCCGGCTCCCCTAAGCTTTCTTTCTCTCAAACCTTGCCCTTCACTACTCCCACTGACGTCCAGGTTGTTCATGTAGATCTCATCCATTTCTCTGTCATTGGGCAATCCCTGGGTCTTTCCTAGGGTCCCGTTTTCTAGGTAGCCTCCCTGGAGTTGTGAATAGCAGTCTATTCATCTTTGTTTTACATCTAGTATCCTCCTATGAGTGAGTACATACCATGTTTGTCTTTCTGAGTCTGGGTTACCTCACTCAGGATGATTTTTTTTCTAGATTCATCCATTTGCCTGAAAACCTCATGATGTCATTGTTTTTTTCTGCTGAGTAGTACTCCATTGTGTATATGTACCATATTTTCTTTATCCATTCTTCAGTTGAAGGGCATCTAGGTTGTTTCCAAGTTCTGGCTATTACAAACAATGCTGATATGAACATAGCTGAGCAAATGCCCTGTGGTATGATTGAGCATTCCTTGGGTATATGCCCAAGAGTGCTATAGCTGGGTCTTGGGGGAGATGGATTCCCAATTTTCTAAGGAAGCGCCATATTGATTTCCAAAGTGGCTGTACAAGCTTGCATTCCCACCAGCAGTAGAGGAGAGTTCCCCTTGTTCCACATCCTCCCCAGCATAAGCTGTCTTCAGTGTTTTTGATCTTAGCCACTCTGATGGGTGTAAGGTGGTATCTCAGAGTCGTTTTGATTTGCATCTCCCAGATAATTAGGGATGTTGAGCAATTCCTTAAATGTCTTTCAGCCATTTGAACTTCCTCTGTGGAGAATTCTCTGTTTAGTTCTATAGCCCATTTCTTAATTGGACTGTTGGGCATTTTGATGTCTAATTTCTTGAGTTCTTTATATTTTCTGGATATCAGCCCTTTGTCAAATGTGGGATGGTGAAGACCTGTTCCCATTCTGTAGGCTGTCCTTTGTCTTGTTGACCATTTCCTTTGCTCTACAAAAGTTTCTCAGTTTCAACAGGTCCCATTGATTGATTGTTTCTCTCAGTGTCTGTGCTACTGGTGTTATATTTAGAAAGTGATCTCCAGTGCCAATGTTCAAGAGTACTTCCTACTTTCTCTTCTATCAGGTTCAGAATAACTGGATTTATGTTGAGGTCTTTGATCCACTTGGACTTAAGTTTTGTGCATGGTGACAGATATGGATCTATTTGCAGCCTTCTACACATTGACATCCAGTTATGCCAGCACCATTTGTTGAAGATGCTTTCTTTTTT
>NW_023413348.1:0-22429 GCF_903995425.1 Onychomys torridus
AAGAGAATTCCAGAGTCCTGCTTCAGAACAAGGGACTCACTGAACTACCAGAGAAGCATTACAGTGGGCCCATACTCATAGAATCCACTATTTTTCCTTATTCCCTAACCTCCTGAAGAAGCTGTCCAGAAAGAAAGATGGAGTGGATTTTGGTCTGCTGAGGACACTGTTACAGCACTAATTAGGTATCAGCAACTTGAGGGCTGGGGCCAAGGTTCTCCAGGGAGTAGTGTATGCTCTGAATCAGTATCCAATATATGGCACATTTTCTCCTATACCCAGGATCCATGTGTCCAGGAAGCAAGGGTTGGTAAAGGGAATATTTCCACTCACTAATGTCTCTAGTGACTGACTAGGACAGTATTGCTGCTTGTTTCTGCAACACTAAATTTTGCTGGCCTAGAAGATTTTTTGTTTGTTTATTTTTTGTTGTTGTTGTTGTTGTTTTTCAAAAGTCCTTGTGCTCCTGCCAGGAGACACAAAAAAACTTTCCATTGAGCTGGAAACTCAGAATTTGCCTTGGTCATTTTTGGATTCCAATGCCCTTAAAATACCAGACTAAGAAAGGAATAACATCATCAGGATGGGTGATATTTACAGATTACCATAAAGAAATTGGACAGTATCTCCTCACGGTAGGAAAGACGGATTATGTCTGGAGTGCAGGAGATCCTTTAGGCATCTCTTGGTGCTACTGTGCACTGTGCTTAAAGTCATTGGGAAACTATATCAATCTAATCCAGGGAGGATGGCAAAGGGCATGGACCCATCAGTTATGAAGATATAGGTCACTCCTCCAGGAATCGAACCAGATGTGCTGTAGTGCTTTGCAGCAGGTGGAAGAAATACAGAATGGGTGTTAGAGGAAGATAGTTCTAAATTCCATCTAAAGCAATGTGCCTAGTTGCATTAATAAAGATTATAACTGAAATGAGTGCTTGTGTTTATTTTGATAATAATGCCTTTGTACAGATAATTATATGTTCTTTTAGGATACCTTTAATACATACTACTTCAATTAAGAGAATATCACGGCCAGGTGGTGGTTGTGCATGCCTTTGATTCCAGTACTTGGGAGGAAGAGCCAGGTGAATCCCAGTGAGTTTGAGGCCAGCCTGTTCTACAGAGTGAGAACCAGCCCAGGCTCCACAACTATACAGAGAAACCCTGTTTCAAAACCACAAAAGGAAAACAAAACCAACCAAACAAACAAAAAACAAACAAAAAACAAAAAACAACCAAGAGACCTCCAAGTAGCCAGTTTCTGATGCAAGCACATAAGGGTCCTTGTATTATCAGGCTTGAACCTGGCCCACCACACTTCTGATGACAGGAAATGTGGCAGCAACAGTGAGACCAGGGGTAGAGAGGTTTTTCTAGGGAAAAACCAAAATTTGGGAATTACATGCTTTGGCAACTTAGGATTGGGTAGAAGGGATATGGGACAAGGAATTTTTTTGAAACTATTGATCTAGACTTTGAGCATGAAACCACATTTGATACCATTGGGTTGGGCTTATTGGTGGGGAACCACAACTTGCTGGTCAGGATTATCTGGGCTTCTCAGTAGGATTATCTAGATTTCTTCAAGGGCCATAAATCACAGACAGAATGTCTACAGAAACAAACTGCCCTGTATCTGTTCAAATTGTCATGGCACATACATGAGGTCCTTCCTGGAACTGAGTACATCAGGTGGTCTTAGGTGGTGGCCCTTCCCTAAGATGGAGTCTGTATTGCTTTCACAGTGATCAGAAGTAAATTTGAGATACTAGAGTTGTCCACAAGAGTCATTGCTACTATTCTAAATATGCATTTCCAAATTTATGTGGGATAGTTATGTTATGTTTAGGCATAATTATGACCTGGTTATTGTTTCCATTTGGAAATTAATCATGACATGAGGAGATATGATTGTGTCAAGTAGAGAAGCAGTGGAATACGATCACTATTCTTGGTTTTCAACTCAATTGACTATATCTGCAATGAACTACATTTCAGAAATGCAGCGTACAAATATGATTTGGACCTTGAGGCAAGAAGACAACAATGCCTTTGATCCATATCCTGAGGCTAGATAACATACACCTTTAGTCCAGAATTTGAGGCGGGAAGACACACCTTTAATCTGGGTCACACCTTCTGCTGGAAGGACAAGAAAAAAAGGAAAGATATGTATTAATTCTTTGTCTGTTTTACTTCACCTTGACAGCACATCCATTCTTTAACTGACATTAAAGCCTACATCCTTAGGAGTCCAGCAGCTAATAGATTCATACCTTGTGATTTTTGAACTAAAGCTAGTAAGGCATTCCAATTAATTCATATATGAATATGTATGTGTGGGTACATATATATATATATACATATATATGCACACAGAGATATCGATAGAATGACACATGGATAGATAGGCAGTAGGGAGAGAGAGAGAGAGAGAGAGAGAGAGAGAGAGAGAGAGAGAGAGAGATTCATTACATAAGTTCTGTGCCTCCGGAGATCCCTGACTAATACACTGTGGTTCCCAGTCAATTAAATTTATATACATTTAAATTCTAATTTTCAGTTTACACTCTAGACATCTGAAGTACTCTTAGCAAATATTTCAGTACCAGGTCATAATCATTTGCAGAAAATACCTTTAATATTGTGTGAAGCTAAAGAACATGGAAACAGTGAAACATAGGGTTGGATGTTATTGATGATGAAAAATTTATGAAATAGTATGAGCTCTTAGATACATGGCAAGATTAGGTTATTTGTTTGGATCAAGTTGATAGGTTCCAGTTATTTAGTGGAATGCTACGTATTTATTCAATCTAATAGGCATTCATTCTTTTTTGGTTTTTCAAAACCAGGTTTCTCTGTGTAGCTTTGCCCCTTTCCTGGAACTTGCTTTGGAGACCAGGCTGGCCTCGAACACATGGAGATCCACCTGTTTCTGCCTCCTGTTTGCTGGGATTAATGGCATATGCCAGGCTCCTTGTTAAATCTATTCAAATTCAAATATTAATGAAATTGATACTTAAAAGGGAAACACAAACTTCAATGCCCAAACACCAAGGAAGGAGAAAGTAAACTCTGTCTCCCATTCTAAAGCCACCATTTAAAATTGTAGTTAATGGACTGAATGATGGTGCTGGGAAGATGGCTCAGTAGTTAAAGAACACAGAATACTCTTCTAGAAGATCTGGATTTAATTCTTAGCACCCCCATTGTAGTTAGAGTTTTTCTGCCTGTCCAACCATCAGGACAAATCTCTCTCAGCCACCAGGCCCATAGATGCTCAGAACCAACCAAGTAAACATATAGAAACTTACATTGTTTACAAACTGTATGGTCATGGCAGGCTTTTTGTTATCTATTTCTTTTATCTTAAATTAACCCATTTTTATTAATCTATACTTTGCAACATGGCTCGTGGCTTACCATTACCTTACATCTTCATTGTCATGGCAATGGTTGGCCGTGTCTCTCTGCCTCAGCCTTCCACCTCCCAGAATTCTCTTATCCCGCCTATACTTGCTGCCTCACCACTGGCCAAATAGCATTTTATTTATAGAGAGCGATATCCACAGCACTTCCCCTTTTCTTTTTTTTTTAAGGAAGGTTTTAACTTTTACATAGTAAAATTACATATAACAAAACAATTACAAAGCAAGAATTACAGTTAATAATATTAAAGAAGATATCTATCTTATATTTGTGAGTCTAAGATTTTATATCTAACTTACCTTTTATCATAACTGAGGAAATTGTATCTATCTAGTCCACAACCACATCAAAGACCTCAGAAGGGTATAATATTACCTGAGAACGGGGAGAAGGATGCAAGCAACTTTCCGAAGTCTTGTTGGGTAGACTGAGACAGGTGGCAGCCTGTACAGTCACCTAATTTTTTTTGTAAAGTTGGGGCATACGTCTTTAGCCCACAGGGCAAGAGTCTCTTGGTTACTTTTTTTAGTGTCCTGTTGAATGTCTAGCAGTTTCCTCTGGGAAGCAGGAAACTGAAGGACCATTTTGTCAAGCAAAGTTTAGTGGTCACCTTTCTATAGGTCCTGCATGTCCAGTTGATCAAGCAGCCCAGGCAAGATCAGTTTTTTTGCCCAAATGGCTATTTTTGCCAAGGTGAAGATAAACTCCATATGAAGTGTCTTCAATACCCATCCTCCTCTCTGAAGTAAATTGGTGCTCCCAGGAGCATATATGTGTCACTGCCCAGAAAGTATAAATTTAAAAAATATTTTAAATGGCATATTTTGTAGACCTTTAACATGTTTGAAGATTACTTGTCTATCTGAAATATATGTATGTATACCTAGAAAACCTCACATGACTATAAGATTAACTATCATAGAAGAATAATTGATCTGTATTGCTTAATTATCCACTATAATCTAAATGAGTTGTATAAACATAATACCACAAATGAGAGTAGAAATATATTTTATACAGAATAACAAAATTAACTTTAAGTGTGTATCAATAGACTAAAATCAATACCAATGTAAGACATTTTAAACAAGTTGTTGTTTTTTAAAAGTAAGTTCATTAATCTACACTTTTATCTTATTATATCTATATCATATGTCCTTTTCTTTTGTTTTTTTAGAAAGAGAGCACATTTATAATCAACCTGATTTAATTAAAAATATTGTTTGTTTGTTTTTTTTGCCCCACATCATAGGGCTCTTTTGATTTGGGACACAAGAATCCCTTGATTTTTTTTTTTTTTTTTTTTTTTAGCAATATGTCTGTCTGGGTTTAGAGAAGCAGTGAGCCAATTCTACCTCCAAATCCAGCTTGATAATTTTGGGAAATTGAGCATAGATTCTCTTACTATTTACTGCTGGAGGGGGACACTGTATCTTTTTGGGACTCAAAGAAAATTTTAGGATAATGGAGTAGTCTGTGAGGGTAAACCTCTGAGCCAGTTGCCTTGAAACCACTCTGGATGTTGGATCATCTGGGCCATTGTGTTATCAGAGACCTTTTAGGTGGTTTGGTCTGATCAAACTGATGTATCTTAATCTGGAACAAATCCACAGCCGCTGGCTTTCTGTGAAAACAAAAGCAGAGGCTCTTTTTCAAAGCAACATATCCCTATATCCAAATTTTGAAGTCAAGGTGTCTTTAAAATTTCCATATTTGTTTAAATCAACAGCTTTTACAATCAAATCGTTTTTGTAGTTAAAAATCCCAAAGATAACATTAACCAGATTCTCTGTGTAATATCCATCTTTGTAAGACTGAAGAACTGCTGTGGCTGCTGGCTCCTCCCACCTCCACTTCCAAAAAGTGGTGGTGGTACAGTTTACCTCCAGCTCTGGGTCTGGAGCCATGTGTATTGGTGAAATTATTAAGGCCACTCCACGTAGTTAAAAGGGAGGTTTATTTTGTGGGGTAACTTACAAATGAAGGGGTAGGTTGCAGGGTCTGGGAAAGGTATAGCGCAGTCCGGTGGTGTTCTCTGGAGAACTCTGCTCGGTCTACCTCCAGCGTCCAGCGTCCCGGAACCAAGAGAGCCACCTCCTCTTGATCCTCGGTCTTCCGCCTTCTCATCTGCCCCACCTTGTGGGCGTGATCATTACTGAAGCCTCAATGGGGGTTGGAACTTCCAGCCAATGCTGGGATGGCTATCCACTATATCTCCCCCTTTTGTCTAAATAAGAAAGTTCTAACCTAATACAAGACTATATATAAAGAGATGGTTATCAAATATTGTCCAGGAGTAATGAGGGATAATGACTTAGATAAGCTGGAATTACAATAAGTGCAAACAATATCAAGCAAAAAACACATAGTAAAATCCAGGGAAGTCTAGGGCATGGGTAGGTGGCATGTTACAAGGATCATTCCAAAAGGTGTACTATCCTAAAGAACCTGAGTCTAATACTTAATATATTCTATCTAAGATATTATATATGTATATATACTAAGTTGTAACTATAACTGTTAATCTCCAACCTCATCAAAGACCTGAGAAGGAATATAATAATACCTGAGAAATGGGAGAAGGACGCAAGCAACTTTCGGGAGTCTTGCAAGAGTAGACAGAGATAGCTAGCAGCCTGGACAGTCACCTAATGTTTCTCAGTATCGTTGGTGCATTCAAATTGGCTACAGGCCTAGAGTATCTGACAGACCATTTTCAGAAGCAGGAATTCTGAAAGACCATCTTACCCTGTCTTGGCAAAGTATGGTGGTCGCTTTCCTTGTGTCCCACTTGTCCAGAAAGGACAGCATTTGTACTGTCAGCAGTTGAGGCAAGGGCAGTTCTTTGCCCAGTAGGCCATTTTGTGCCAAGAAGACAAAAACTTCCAAATGGAAATGTCTTAGAAGCCCAACATTCTCTCGGGACCAAATTGGTGCTGCCAGGAGCAATTGTGTCTCACGTCAACAGAATTCTAAATTATTTAAATGCCATATTCTCTAGGTCCTTGAAGTGTTTGAAGATTACCTGTCCATCTGACCTATGTATTTATAAATCTGGATAACCTAACTAACATAATTATAGAGATGACAAGCATAGGTGACAATAACTCTGTAAGTCTCATCTACCTAAACAACCTAAGGACTAAGGCTTCCTATAAATAAGGCAAACAGTCTGTAAGCAAATGTACAGTAAAAGGACAATGACTTCCAATTGTGACAATACACAAAATATCTTTAACAGAGGTAGGAATGTATAGTGCAATATGCAATATGATAATAATCCTAAATATATATCAGTATATAGAATATCTTAAACAGAAGTAGAACATACATACAGTATGACAGACATAAATTCACATTTGTATCAATATACAAATATTTCAAATAAGAGTAAAAATATGTGTACAATATAACAAACATAGTTCTGTATTTGTATCAATATACAAATTATCTGTAATATAAAAAGTTTATATTTGTATCAACATATAAGAATTCATAACAGTGCAAAGGCTGCTATATTACTAAATTTGTTTACTAATGTATGTGAAAGTCTACCATAATATCTTACACGTATCCATTCCATTTCTTCTTTTCCCCCCTTTTTTTTCTTGAGACATATTTTCTTTCCTTAAGGAGAGTACTGAGTTTAACCATTTCTTCCACCCCCAACCCTAGAACCATTATCCATAGCCCTGAGAAATATGAAACCTAAGGGATAAGGGGCATCATTTTCTTAGAATTGCTTCCTGCTGTTTAGGGCGTGATGGTATCTCTGTTTGGTATTGTGAGAAAGCTCAGATAGTTAAATCTCAGTTAGACTAACTGTAGATTCTGCAGCAACTCTTAGAGTAATAGGTAAGATTGTCTGAAATTCTGGCAAGAAGTGTAGTATGATGATGATTACCATGGCATCATTCTGGATTGGGTAGAGTTGTTGTTGTTGTTGGGGCCCCATTTTCCTTCTGGAGACTTCAGAGATTGCTATTGGAAAAAAACTTATTTTTTATCAGAATGGAAGGTTTGGATTTAAAGATGTCATGACATGTAAGAAAGGATTCCAAAAAAATCAAGAATAAGCATGGTGAGAATTAGAATCTTGAAGATAATGGTCCCTTATAATTGGTTTCCTTCTGTCTCACACCAGAGGGCTCTTCTGATATGGGACTGAAGAATCTCTCAACCTTTTTTTTTTTTTTTTTTTACCAATATGCTTGGGTTTAGAGAAGGAGTGAGCCAGTTCCATCTCTAAAGCTAGCTTGGTTTATAATTAAATTGGAACCACAACTATTCTAGATTGATAGAGATATAGATGTTAGACAGTGATATCTTACCCTGTGTAGATTGGTACCAATAGATTCTTTCTTTCTGCTGTAAACATCCGGATATCCAAGGCCTTATGATTTCTGGAAGATGGGTATTTCCATTATCCTGGAAAGACAAAAACAGAAGCCTACCCCAACCTTTGACTGTTAAATTTTTCTTACAACCTGAGGAGATGTCACATTGGTGGATGATCTTTTATTTCTCCTCATCAAGGGGTTTCTCCTGTACAAATCGAATTTTTATTAATTTTGTTGGTATCCATAGCTTTTCTTCTCCTGTGGAAACAAAAGCAAAACCCCTTCCCCAACATAGGACATATCCAGGTTTCCATTCTGAGGTCAACACATCTTTGAAATAAACCGGTTGGTTTAGCTCAGGAGTTTTGTCTGTCGTCCAATGTCTCTCCGCAGCTGTTGTTCCTTTCTCATCAGCATTGAGAAAATTCAAGGTGGTGTTCTCTGGAGAACTCTGCTCGGTCTACCTCCAGCGTCCAGCATCCCAGAACCAAGAGAGCCACCTCCTCTTGATCCTCGGACTTCCGCTCCCTCCTCTGCCCCACCTTGTGGGCGTGATCATTACCAAAGCCTCAATGGGGGTTGGAACTTCCCAGCCAATGCTGGGATGGCTATCCACTACAAGTCTGCTCAGAGGCAAAAGCAGCTTTATTTTGAGGTTAATGAAGCCCATCATAACCATTCATCTAACAGCACAGTACACAATGCTGTTAAGTGACTTTTTAATGATGATTTCTGCATTTCTCTTCTCTGTCTTTGTGAGAATTGTGGTATTGGCATACTTATCTTTCAGACTGAACATTAAGATTGACAGGTCTCAAATGCCTGAGAAAAATCTTTGTTCAGTGTATCACTTACTAGACTTTCAGCTAAGACTTTGGGGTACAAAATGAACATCCCAGAGGCATTTGTTTCTATCATTTTATAATTTATATATGAATTCCCCTGATTTTTATGTAAGAATGCCCCTAAGTGTCTCTACTTTTCCATTGTGATGGTGATCGGAAATGGATTTGTTATCCTAGTCTGCTTAGGAATATGCCCAGATTCCCTCTGTTAAAATCTACACGCTTCCTTTGTTTACATGAAGCATTGTAAAAGTATTCCATACTCTACCATCTTGGAAATTTTTCTCCTTTCTTCCATCTTGGATATTGTGATGGCTGTTAGAGATTAGGACAGAGGATACACATTTGTTTGGCTCCAAACCATTACAAAGGAGCCACTGCTTATTTAAAATAAACCACTGATTCAAATAATCCAACTCTAACAAGCTGCTCATTGAGGCATTACAGGTTAACAACCAACTTTATATCCTGGTATGCCATAAAGTTCAATAAAGTTTTCTTCTTGCAAAAAGCATAGTTCTGCCAGATGGACAATATGACAAATATGTCCACTTATTTGAGAAGTAAACACTAGTCTGGTGGTGGTGATGATGGTGCACACCTTTAATCCCTGCACTCACTCAGGAGGCAGAGGCAGGTTGATCTCTGTGAGTTTGAGGCCAGCTTGATCTACAGAGCAAGTTCCAGGATAGGCTCTAAAGCTCCACAGTAAAAATCTCTCTTGAAAATACGAAAAAAAAAAAAAAAAAAGGAAATAAGAATAAAAGAAAAGTAAAACACTAATGTGTTAAGGAATTGTCTGATTGAGCATGGCTTTCATTTATGCCCTCAGGCATAGATTAGGAAAATTCTTGTGCCTTGGATCTTGGACTAAGAAGCTTTCCTGCAGGGCCTGGTGTATTGATAATGAAATAGCTCCTTCCTGAAAACCACAAATATGCTTTGGAGAGCTAGCAATGGTCTGGAACCAGGACATTTGTGGTGGGGTTACTTCAGATTCTGAGAAACCAACTCTTCCAAATAATTCTTTGAGATAATGTATCCATGGTCTCTTTCTTACCTGCAAGCCCTACCATTGACCACTAATTGTTTTCTAATTCATGGCCTGTTTTTCTTTAACAGTCACATAGTAACAACAGTTACTGTTTGAGTGTGACCTGTGTTTGGCTGCAGGACTTCCCAGATATGAATGAAATGGTTTGCTGCACTGGACAATCTGTGTGTATTTGTACACAAAGGACTGTGTGCTTGGGAAGGAGAACAAGAATTACTCTGGGAGACTGGAAGAATTTCGAAAATACAGATTTTCCAGATAAGGGTCCTGTCTGCCCCTAAATTGGAAGGGCAGAGCTGAGAAGGCCTGTGCTATCTGTGTCATTTGATCTCTGATCACCCAGTAGGGGACCTGCCTCTGTCCTGAGTCTGAGATGGGTGGCCTTACCTAATGTGGGACCTCAGGAAAGCTTAGCAATTAGGAGCACCAGGAGGAAGGAGCTTGCAGGTTCTGTCAAAGGATTCTCATGTTGCTCTGCTGTAGGAGCTGTGAATGAGACCACAATCCATGCCATTGTGCATGTGGGGACCACTGATCCCAGACCAAGAAGAGCAGTTCTGCTGAGCTGTCACAGCTTCTGTGACTGTGATGGGCCATGAGCCAGACTGTGGTTCTGTTTGTCACTGTGGTGATCTGGGATATGGCCCTTCTTCTCTGAGACTGTTTGGCTGCGGTTCCAATGGGGAGTGTGAGGCTCTGCTTGCCTGGCTATAGGAGGCTGTGATACTTGTAATATTTTTGCTTGATTGTCGGTGAGTGTATGGAGCAGATTTTAGATCACGTGTCATAACCCATGTGGCAGTATATAGACAAATGATTCTTCTACATTGTTTTGTGATTGGGCATCAGTGGGACTGGGTTTGCCTGAAACCACAAGGGGACTTGAGAGTTCACTGAGCCATAGCATGCAATTACCTCCAATTGCCTAGAAAGCTTTAGAGATTGGGACCTCTAAGTTTGGGAGATATATCCATAGCTACAGCATCAGTAACAGAATTTAAAGGTAATTTTGAGTTGATTTTGTGGGAGTTGTGAAATTTGTGTTTATTTAAATTAATTTAATTTATATAATACATAGAATCATAGGTAGTTGGATAACATTGGTCAGGATCCCACATTTCCTCTGTGTGCTTCCTTTGGCCTCTTGATTCAACTTTGTCTATATTTTTTGCTTTTGTCCTGGCTTTTTTTCTCCACCTACTCTATTCATTCACAAATATTTTACATATTCTTGATGGGTGTAGCTTTGTGGTAAATATAGAAGTCACATTGTGTCAACATATGTACCACTTTTTCATAATCCAATGAGCCTTCTGAGAGTTACTACTTTGCATTTAGCTTTGGAGTCAGGTATCCTGTTATAAATTGTTGGGAATATTTTTGGATTGTATTCAACTCATGGTACAAATTTCCGATACCCAGTGTCTTGATATTGATTCATTATGTTCCTTGAAAATCATTTATTAACTTCTGTATTTATTTATACATTGTTGTTAATCTGTGATAGACCTTTCATTTATTGGATAGAATGTACTATGGTGCTTGGCTAGTGCTTCACCGTATGTTTTTGGAGACAATCTGTGTTCATATCCCAGGATCCAAGTTGGGAGGTTCATAAACACCTGCTAGTCCAGATACAGGGGATCTGACATGCTCTTCTCTTATGTGTCACCTGAACATACTTGGAAGACATTCATTCTTTCACATATTAACCTACACATAAACATGAGGATAAACTTGTTTTCAAAAGTTCTTGTGAATTATGAGGCTGTTAGAGGCAAACTAAGTTGTTTTAGATGTATAATATAAAACATATACTCTTGATTTAATAGTCTGTTATCCTATATTTCATTTGGAAAAGTTTTCATTTGCTCACTGATTCAGACTCACATCCAGTCATCAAGCATAGGAAACAAATTGGTGTCTCCTAGAAAATATCATTTTCTTTATCATAAGAGAATGAGATCTTTTTAGTAGTCAAAACTATTTTCTATAAAGTTAAAATACCAGAAAACTTCAAGTGAATCTCTCTAATTTTGGTGGAACAGGCATCCTCATCCAAATCATTTTTTATTATTAGCAAATGAGAGAACTGGCATGCACAATATGAGTGATGACCAGAGATTTTTTATCTTATAGTTCTATTAAAGGACTATGATATATATTTGTAGGTGTGTCTTTGTGTCTTGATTTTTTCAGTGGAGCTATCTATGTTTTTAGTTTTATTGGCATCTAATTATATTGTTTCTCTGGAAAATTATGAACCTTCACCAACTTTTATGTTCACAAAAATTTACATTATTATGTTATGATTACCTTGATGCTTTTGTTTGTTTGTGAAATGTGTGTACAGAACACTTAGTTTTTTTTAACCTTAGAGCCTTTTTTAACCTCATTCCTAGACATATCTGTATTTCCAGTTGTTGCTATCTTCATATTTCATTTTGTTTCTGCTTAAATGACTGATACAGTTAATTAATACATTGATTTTGGAGTTTCTAATACCTTCTAAGGTATCATTGTCTCGTTTTCATAATTAACTTTTGCTATCAACATGATGTAGCCTAGAGTGATGTGGAGCAACATCAACTGAGATTGTGCCTAGATCAGAATTGCTGGTTACTGTGTGGTTGAGAGATTTTGTTGATTGGGGATTAATGTAGGAAGGTTCTTCCATTGAGCATGGCAATATCCATAAACAAGTGGGCCTGGACTGGATATGAAATGTAGCTGACACAAGACAGTGGCCAGACAAGAGAAACACAAAGTTTCTCCATGGATTTTTGATTTCAGGTGCTAGCTTGAGTTTCTATTCTAAGCCCCCACATTGATAGGTTATGATACAGTAATATCCAAATAAACACTTTTATTACCTAAGACACTTTCAGTTGGAAAATTTAATCACAGCAAGAAACAAGAAAGTTAGCACAAAACATAGGACATCACAAGTGATTTTGTTGCAGTATAGGTCTTAGGATACATGACTATTGGAGAAATGTTGAAGATATTAAGAGTTTAGATGGCAAAAGCCATAGAAACCTTTACACAGACTTAAGTGGCCAATCTTGTAGGACTGCTAAGAAGGGAGGCTTGAGAGTAATGAAGTGGAGGTCAAGGTCATAGCATTTCAGTGGGAAATGGACTCCATGAAAAATATAGCCAGAGGTCATTTCTACAATATTTTGGCTCCAAATCTTTCTTACTTTCTCCATTCCCCAAGAAACTGAGTAAGCCATAGTTAAAAGCAATGGGCTGATTTCTTAGATAAAATATTGATTTTGTTGCATGTTTACTATTGATGACTCATGCATATCTCCAGTGAAAAAGAAACAAAGAAGTGAAAAATCTGTGTTTTGCAGAGAAAATTACTAGGTAGTTTCAGATGGCAGTCCAGTGGTGAAACAGGCACCATTCTCTGTTTATAGTAGAATAGATTTGGAATCATTTCCTTGACTTTTCTTTGCCATCTTTGGTATTTGGTCCTCCCTTAATTCTCTGATCCATTTTCTTCCAGTTCTTGAATATCCAGGTAGTGTTGGTCATGGGCTCCCTCTTGTGGCCTCAAGTTACACCAGTCATTGGTTGGGCATTATACAAGCTCTGAGCTGCTGTTGCCCCAGTGTATCATGCAAGCAGGACAAGTGTGGTTCAAATATTTTTTGGCTTGATTGTTATCACCACTGGGAGCCTTGTGTGGCTACAGAATCTGTCCAGTTCTGGTTCTCTATTCTCAACTACTTGGCGTCCTCACTTCAGTCACACTTATAGCTTCCTGGAAATTTCCAGTGCACTAGATTTTCACATTGCCCCCTTAAATCTCCCCTATTCCAATCATCTTTCCATGTATTCTCTCCCTCTGTCCTTTCCTTCCTCTTCTGATCATTCCTACACCTGCTGCCCATCCACCCACAAAATCTGTTTTATTTCCTCTTTCTAGGGAGATCTATGCATCCCTCACTACAGCAGACCTGTTACTTATCTTCTCTGGCTTTCTGGGTTGCACTCTGATTATTCTTTACATAACAGCTAATACACACTTATAAATGAGTACATATAATGTTGTGTTCCTCAGTTGTCTCACCTAGTATAATAAAGGACTCAGTTAACTAGACATGAACAAATCAAATAACTAACACAAATGAAGTACAGATCTAAACACAGGATTCTCAGCAGAGGAATCTAAAATGGCTAAGAAACAATTTTAAAAATATTCCACACTTAGCCATGAAGGATGTGCTAAAAATGTCCTTTGAGATTTTTTTTAAACCTGTCATAATGGCTAAGATTAATACCATAAGAAACAGCACGTGCTGGTGAGGAAGTGGAATAAAGGGATCATTCCTCTATTCTGGGGGGAGTGGGAACTTGTAGAGCTTCAAAATTAATATGGTGGTTCCTTCAAACATTATCAATTGACCTATCTACAGACCCAGTTTTGCCTCTTTTGGACATATACCCAAAAGATGCTTCTCCATCCTTCCACAAGAACACTTGCTCAACTATGTTCATAGCAGCTTTATTCATAATATCCCCAAACTGCTGTCTTTGAGAGTTTGTCCCTGCTTTTGGTTTTATGTCTTCACAGATTCTCTTGAGTGGTTTGTTATTCAGCCTGGCTGGGATATCCATAATTAATCAGAAATACATTTGAACTCATGACATCTGGCTTGCATTGTGACCACATGATGTTGAGATTCCTCTGCTATGTGGCATCTTCCATGTAGACGTAGCTGTGTATAGGGTGTAGAAGTAACCAGAGACAGAGATGCAGGGAAAGTTGAAGAGAAATGGCCATCTACGCTCTTGGGAACTAAAGCCCCTTGAATCTGAGACAGAGATACAGGATTTGTTGTTTGTCTTGCTGTGCTTCAGTCTCTTCTTGGTTCAACCTTCCTCACTGTGTCTCCATTTCACTGTTTTCAATGAGAATGGTACTGTGTGCCATTGTATGTTCAAAAGATGTAACTCTTCTAATTTTACAAGATGTCACTGTCAAGAGATCATGTTGAGTATCAGAAGACACTTTGGACATTTGAACAATGTGAGGTTTGTTGCAGACTATCAGGATCACTGAAGTGACTAAATACATTTTCTTCATGAATGACCATGAGCATTAATGACTTGGGTACGAATGTAATTGATTGAAAATCCTCTCAGAGTAGGAATTGTATTTGGAAGCACATTTCTTCTTGGTGATTTCTTTAAAATGCTTTTGAAACCTTGAGTAGGAGGATACATTCTGGATGACATTCCTCACTAGGGGTAAGATATGCATCTCTATAGTCTCAACACATTTCCTGTTTGTTCTGTATACTGTGTTGTGGTTGAAAGTAATCAGCCTGCTTCCTTCTTGTTCTATCATGCCTTTACCATCATTATAGATTCTATTTCAATATCAAATGATACAATAGAAGCAATTGCTATTCAGTACTGAGGCATTCGGGAGCCTGCTCTTTTAATTTTTTTTTCTTTGTATGTTTTTGAAGACAAGATTTATCTATGTAGCCCTGGCTGTCCTGAAAGGAGCTCTGTATGCTAGGCTAGCCCCAAACTCAGAGATCCCTTTGATTCTGGCCCCTACATCCTGGGATGATAGGAGGGCCAACATTCCTAGTTTTTTTGTTTTAATACTATTGGGTGATGGGCTTGAGATGTAGGTTTTTGTACATGTCAAACATATGTTGTTTTACAGATTTTCAGCCATATATTTTACTTTACAATTAGGCAGAGGGTGTCATTCTGTTTCTCAGGATGGCATGTACTCAAGACACTCATACTGCCTGAGCCTTCTGAGTCATTGGATAGCAGGTGCATGACCTTTTTATGTTGTGTTTTGTTTGAATTTTTAAGTGAATATGAATATTTTACCTCTGTGCATGGATATACATCACATGGATACCTGGTCCTCACAGTGACCAAATGATGGCCTTACAAACCCTGATGTTGGAATAAGGAACAGTTGTGGTCCCCCAATTAAGCAAGGGCAATTGAGCACATATCCATGCAAAACAAGCAAGAGTCAGACTGTATTCTGTTCATCCATGTGGTGACTTGGGCAGTAGTCCTTGTCCTCTGAGCCTCCCTGAGTATGGGAATACTCTACAGGAGGATATGATACTTGAAATATGTCTGTCAAGTTGCACACACAGGAACACCTGTGGTATGTAGCAGGACGGCAGTTTGGAAAACTTATAGTTTCTAGAAGTTCTGAACATTGCACTCCACTTTCATGTTTGTCTTATAAATGTTACAAATAATTTAGAAACTGGTAGTAAAGATGATGATGTGGATCATCTTTCAGCAATATGTGATTTGAATGCTACTAACTTTCTGCTACCACTAGCCACGATGGTGTGATATGGGTGACGTTTAGTTTTAGGGGACAAAAGAAATTTCTAATATGCAGAGATTTCTCATGTGTGCATAGTGTTTGGTGTATAGGAAGGGGAGAATCCACATTTTGTTCCATAAATCATGTGAAAGGAAGCACTCATAACTATTAAGCAGTCTCTGTATCATGATTTGGAGAACTGGTTGTTCAAAGAAAGCTTCCTGCATGCCCTCACTTACTCTGTCTTAAACTACTAGTTTACTTTTTGCTATTACTATTGCATATATATTTATATGTCTATGCAAATGAATAAATATGAGATGCTGAGTCCATTTGGTAATTCATCTCTTTATATGATTTCATGGTAGACCACCTTATTTTTTGGAAAATCAACCTTGGGAAAAATCAATTCTCACCCTCAACAGTCACTAGTTTCCTGTAGTATATGGTCTTGGGAGAAGGTCTTATGAGATCCACCTAAACCTTCTAAGTTAGTATGTGTACTGGCCAAGTTTTCTCCTGCACCTGAGATCTTCTTGCGGGGCCCAGTGTCTATCTACTGTGCCAGATTTGGCTTGGGGTTCATAGTTCCTGTATTATTCATGCCTGTTATATTCTGTCAGCAGTTTATGACCCTTGCAGATATCTAGATAATTTTGTTGAGCAGTCCAGATAATCCTGTTCAGTAGATTGTGGTTTATAGTTGAATTAAATCCATTGGAATTAAGGGATATAAATGACCAATGATTGATAGTTCCTGTTATTTTTTGGTGGTAGTGTGTGTATACTTCTCTTCTTTGGGGGTTTACTGCTGTGGTGTTACCTTTTTGCCTGTGTTTTGGAGGGTGTATCAGACTTCCTTATTTTGGAATTTTCCTTCTAGTGCTTTCTGTAGGGCTGGGTTTGTGGATGAGTATTGTTTAAATCTGGCTTTGTCTTGGAATGTCTTGTTCACTCCATCTATGATGATTGAAAGTTTTGCTATGTATATTAGTCTAGGCTGGAATCAATGGTCTCTTAGTGTCGGCATTATATCTGTCCAGGTCCTTCTGGCTTTCAATGTCTCCATTGAGAAAGCAGGTGTTATTCTGATGGGTTTGTCTTTATAAGTCACTTGCCCTTTTTCCTTTGCTGCTCTCAATATTCTTTTTTTTTTAATTTTGTACATTTAGTTGTTTATTATGTGGCAACAGGGATTTTTTGGGGGGCCTAGTCTTGTGTTCTATAGGCTTCTTGTATCTACATAGACATTATCCTTCTTTATGTTTTAAAAGTTTTTTTTCTATGATCTTGTTGAATATATCTCATATTCCTTTGTTTAATCTTGCATCTGTGTTTCCTGTTCATTTACTCAGATTTTCTATTTCCAGCATTCCCTCTGTGTCTTCTTCATTTTTTCTAGTTCCTTTTTCAGGCCTTGGACTGTTTCCCTCATCTGTTTCATTGCTTCATCATGATTTTCTTTCAGGAATTTATTGCTTTCTTCTGCTTTATTTGTCTTTTCTTCTAATTTTATTTTAAAGTGTTCTTCTCATTTTTTGTTTGACATTTTATGTTCCTTATGAACCTTCACATTTTGTTTGTCTTTTCCTCAATTTCATTTTTGATTTCTTCTTTAAAAGCCTCTAGCATCTGCATGATGTTATACTGAAGGTTGTTTCTTCTGCTCCTGCCATTTTGTGATGTTCAAGGCTTGCTGTTGGAGGAGGGCTAGGTTCTGGTGATGCTGTATTGCTCATTATTGTGTTCTATGTACTTCTGCCTTGACGTCTGCCCATCTCCTCTTGGGTTCATTCTTGTTCTTATCAGCAATCTTGGTCCAGTCACACCTGACATTTTAAGTGTTTCAGTTATCCTCACTTTTGCAATGAGAGGTGGCAGATCCTGCTTCTCAGAAAGCCACTGTTGGTCTAATCAGGGTTCTCAGATTCCCTATCTCCTGAATTTACTCTTTGTCCAATTTTGACACTTTGTGCAATGAGTGCTCTCTCTTTCTCTGGCAGGTGCCATTTTTGGTGCCATATGTTTGTAGATTACTAGTCTCTGCATGTTATTAAAAGGAAAATGAAAACTCCCTGTATCATACCAGAAGAAAGAGCCATTTTCTGACAAGGGACAGGAGAAAAACCAAATTAATTAAGGGACTATTCTATTACTAATCTCAATTCTTTGATTCTATTCTGATTCTTTAAACTTTTCTTAAAGTATGAATTTTATATCAAAATTTACAAGATATATATATTTTAAACTTTGTTAAGATAATCATGGTCATATAGAGTACTAATTAATTCTAGAGAAAAGGCTTCGATTAGCTGCCTATACATGTCTTTGTGTTCGAGTCTCTTTTCAGTTTTCTGCAGGAAATCATGGCCAGGCCTAACATCAGATGAAATCTCCAGGAAGAAGATGGGGCCCCACCACGACAATTCCACAAGGAAAATAATATCACTAAGCTGACAAACATCATCTATAGATCAGCTTTGGACTACAAAGTGCTTAGAGCAATTCTGAAATGGCTAGCTGAGATGATCCAGTTTCAAAGACTACTTGAATAAGGACTTGAGATAAACCCTGAACTTTGGCATTATGGATAACAAAGAATATAGTTATCTTTCCTAGAATTTGTCAATTAACCCAAAATTTTTCTTTTCAGAATAAAGATAACTTCACCCATACCCAGCAGGAAGCAATTTTAAGAATTCAACGCCCACATTCCCAAAGGGGTGGTGTGGGGTGGGTGTTTTTTTGGTCTTTTTATGGGTATTGGGTCTGGGATAGTTTTCATTGTTTAGGAGGGTTGGTTACAAGTTGTTGTTAAGGGTTAGGAAAAGGGCTAGGCAAAAGGTGCTTGTTAAAAAAAAAAGAAAAAGACAATTACTAGTTTTAAATACTTTACATTCAATTGGATTGTTTTATATTGTATACAAATTATTATTATTGAGATTGAGATTGTTAGAATATACCATACACGTATTTCTAATCTTGTTCGAGATATTGTATTTATACCATTCATTTAACAATGTAATGCAATTTGCTAATACTTGAATGTTAGTACTACCAACTATTAGGATATATAGAAATCAAAATTAGTGGTTAGACATTACAATTGAACTTGTAGTCATATTAGGTGTGTTTTCAAGATCAAACAGATATATTTTAGATAGACAGGTCATCTTCAAACCCTTCAGAGATCTACAGAATATGGCATTTAAAATGTTTTAATAACTTAAGAATTTTTCTTTTTTGCTATGACTATGAGACATGATGGCTCCTGGCAGTACCAATCTACTTCAGAGAAAATATGGGCATTGAAGAAACTGCATATGGAGCTAACTTTCATTGTGGCAAAAGTTAGCCACTGTACAACAAAGTATCATCGAATCAACTGCTGACAAACAGGACAGACAGGACATGAAACCAAGGACTGCCAATTCTTGCCAAAACAAGTGTGGTTGTGGCTTTAACAAAAGGCATCTTCTGAAGCCAGGACAATATGGCACCATCCCTGAAGTGAGTGACCTTTGCAATCTGTCTTTTCTTCGAAGGCAGGTGAACAGGGAGTGGGCCAATGGCTTCTGATGTGCAATGGAACAGCAGATGAAACAGTTATTCTTGAAGAATAACTAAGCTCACCCCTGTCAATAGTAGACTGGCATTTAATAGAGGGATGTGGAGAAGAACAGGATGTCAAAATGAAGCCACATATACACAGCCAAGAAAAATGGACAGCTGAATTGAAAAAAAAAAATCAACAATTTCCAGAATTTAAAATCCTGAATCATGACATGACACTAATGGAATTTAGGTGTTTCTGTTACATGGACTGCTCTCACCAAATGTGAGGTCAAACTGTTGACCTTGTATACATCCTAGTTCACAAAAGAGTCTGTCAGATACGCTAAGCCTGTAGGCTAAAGATGAAGCCCCAACACTGCGGAGAAACCTCAGGTGACTGTCCAGGCAGCTGGTTGTTTCTGTCAACTCACATATTTTTTGGAAGCTGCTTGCATGCACTTCTTGTTTTTATTTTTATTAAGTAGTATTATTTCCTTCTTGGGTCTCTGAGGGAGTTGAAGATCAGTTAGTTATAGTTATAATTTTCTTTGTTAAGGATTTCAGAAAAACTCACTAAGAGCTGTAAGTGTATAACTTTGAAAGACGTTATAAGACAGTTCTGTTAGCTATATAAGTTAGGATAAAAAGTGAATCAGGTACATTCTGAACTTACCAAAATAGGATAGATAATGGAATTATTTTCTCTGAATTTGTCAAATACAAATGGACTAGATATTGTTTAGGTATTTATTGTTTGTATATATGGTATATATATTGTACTTTTGTATATAGTTTTTTTATATTAGTTGTAACTTTTTCCTTTTTTTCTTTTTATTAAAATAGAAAAGGGGAAATATAGTGATATTTTATTTGTATTGAAATGTGATTTTATTTGTATGTCAATAAAGTTGCCTTGAGGTCAGAGCAATCCAGAGCAGAAGCTGAGCAGTAGTGGGGCACGCCTTTAATTCCAGCACTTGGGAGGCAGAGCTAGGTGGATCTCTGTGTGTTCAAGGACACAGCCAGCATGGCAGACACACGCCTTTAATCTCAATACCAACCATAGAAGACCTGGAGGTCTGTACAAACAGGCAGTGAAGAGGAGGTCATGTGGCTGGGTTTACAACCAAGAGAGAGGAGAACAGAAAGTTTTTAAATAGACAGGACACAGAGAAGTAGGTCTCTTGTAGAGAGGAGGAACCGCAGAAGCAGTGAGGGGTAAGGTTTTCCGCTTTTGCTCTGACCTCGTGGTTTTTAACTCTGCAATCGGTTCTGTGTTACTTATTTAACAAGACGGATACATCTACAGAAATCAATTGAAGCCAAGAAAAACAAACAAACAAATAGTTGAAGGAAACAAACACAACTGTTTAAGACCTCAAGTGAAAACAGAAACATTAAAGGAAACAGAAACTGAGGTTATTACACAAATGAAAAATTTAGGACTAAAAACAGGAAGTACAGAACCAAGTTTCACCAATAAATTAGAGAAATAGAAGAAGGAATATCAGGCACTAGGGATACAATAGAAGAAATAGACACATCAGTCAAAGAAAATGTTCAATAAAGAAATTTCTTGACAAAAAAACAACAAGGTAATCTGGGAAGACGTGTTTCAGGGACTATGTGGGTCCAGCTCTCAATAGCCCCATCCCAGGTTCCAGAAAAAAGTGTATAACCAGTGGGTAATTTAATCTTTCATGACAGGAAATGAGTCTACATAAAATAAACTTTTTATTCCATACACCTTATTCTTCTGAGTCAGTTTCATTGTTTAAACTCTTATTCTTCACTCTTACCTAGCATCTTTCTTACCTGATTCATTTCTGCATTTATCTTCTTTTACCTATAAATTCTATCTTAATTTTCTCATCTCACTATATCCCATCTAGGTCCTCATCCATCTAGCAAAACACTTATCCAAACTACCTAAGAGAAAATTAATCCTAATTAATAAAATCAAAAATGAAAGGGGGCCCATAACAACACACAATGGGGAAGGCCAGGGACTAGTTCCAGGGCTGCAATTGATCAGGACAGGTGACACTCCTTGAACACCTCCTTCAGCTCCACAGATATTTGAGACAGGCAAGACAAGAGCTGGGTTGATGCACAGGGCCTCTGAGCTTGTGCAGCCCCACATTGTTGAATGTCTGGGCCAAGCCTGCAGATCACCTACTAAACACATGCTCTTCCTGAGGATGGAAGTTCCTCCATCCTCTCCTCACAAGAACAGCAATCTCCAGATGGACCCCCAGCCAAGACCCTTTCAGAAACACTCACAGAATATCTTCAAAGATATTCCCCCTCTCTGGAAATGCCCTTCCAGATATTATTTTTAGCCTAGTAATCTTCAAACACTTCAAAGGTCTATAAAATATGGCATCACCCTGCCCAGAGAAAGAGAGAGCTCTCATTGTACAAAGTGTCAATATTGGAAAAAGAGTAAATTCAGGAGATAGGGAATCTGAGAGCCCTGATTAGACCAACAGTGGCATTCTGAGAAGCAGAATCTGCCATCTCTTATTGGACCAAGTGAGGATAACTGAAACACTTAATCTGTCAGTTACGACTGGACCAAGATTGCTGATAAGAATGAGAATGAACCCAAGAGGAGATGGGCAGACGTCAAGGCAGAAGTACATACAACAAAATAATGAGCAATACAGCATCACCAGAACCTAGCCCTCCTCCAACAGCAAGCCTTGAACATCACAAAATGGAAGGAGCAGAAGAAAGCAACCTTCAGTATAACATCATGCAGATGCTAGAGGCTTTTAAAGAAGAAATCAAAAGTGAAATTGAGGAAAAGACAAACAAAAATGTGAAGGAATTCAATAAGGAACATAAAATGTCAAACAAAAATGAG
>NW_023413349.1:0-11493 GCF_903995425.1 Onychomys torridus
ATGGGATGACAGACCCTGTCTGGCTCATGGTCATTCCAAGTCCCCGCAGAAATGACAACTCAGCAGACCTTTTATGAACATGCTACACTCAAGCTACAACAATGCAGGACAACAAAAATCTACATTAGAGCATGTAGGATGAGCAGGACGACGTTGGACAATTCAGCATGAAGCAAGAATAAGCTTAACTCTGCCTCTGACCACTTGTTTCCACCCAGCAAGGGAAGGACTTAGCACACTGACTCCCATGACTCACTCCTTTGAGTCTGCGGGGATGGCAGCACCACACTCACCATATTGTGATTTCCCAGCTTGGCCGTGCTCTGTTTTCAGCTCCCTGCACCAACACTGGAGCTACACAGCAAACAAAACTACTGGAGACAGATTCTCTTCAAAGCCAAGACTGAAGCTGGTAGCCAGAAGGACCCTACACAACTTCTGATTGGCAGGTAGCCTGGAGAACCTGATTGGCTAGTGAGGCTTGACTGACAAGAGCATCTCCCAATATGGTTACACTATGATTAAAGGCACAGCACAAAGATACCTGATCCTGTCTTCCACCCTAGATCCAGACCATTTCTGAACCACCAGAGATTTGCATTTCAATAGCACTAGCCCCTTTCTATAGTAGCAGACAATGAGGTCTTCCTGTTCTCCATAGGCACTTCCTCTTCAGTCTCCTGGACACAATGTGGCTAGCTAGCTTATACAGCCCACTATACTGTGTGGGGTGGAGTAAATCCCTGTCATGCAGGAGGAAGGGTACCCAGAATATTTACAACTAAAGAGAGATTTAAGAAAACAAAAGGAGATGTTTGTTACTTGGCTTCAACTGAGGTCTGGTGAATTGAATGGATGTTTTACCTGCTTGTGCAAGGGAATTCAGACAACCAGGAAAGAAAGCAGGAACTAGATCCCAAACAAGATAATAGGCCTTTCTCCCATCAGAAAGCTGGATTGTGGCTCCATTGCTTAAGGAGTTTTCAGGAATGAAATTCAGTGCAAATTGTTGGCAAATGAAATAATAATAATGTATAGTCTTCATGGAAAATTTAATACATACAGAATAATAAAGCTATGAAGAATGTCTTGATAAACACCATTGTTAGCCAGCACATCTTTCTCAGTGGGCAGGTGAAATAAAACCCACAACTGTATTATTAAAGGTATTCTATTTGAATAGAACTAGTAGAATGTATCTCTCCATGAATATAGGAGGTGGAATTACTAGAATTTCGCACAAATTGTGATAGAGCTAGTGAAACAATGGCTTTCTACCAATGGAATTTTGAAGAATTTCGTAGTTGTTCAGGCTAGATATCTCAGTTGTGTGCAGTATAGAACAAAATACCATGGAAGTAGGCTTTAATTCTGGTACAGGATGGATCTTCTGTTGCACCCATTTTGTGAAACCCCCAGAGACCCCCAGTTTCCTATGCAGGCACATTAAGATCCTTTTACTAAGGTTTAATCTGGGACACTGCATGGCAGACAAAAGGAAATGTGGTGGTAGCTAAAAACCCAGGTGTAGAGAGTTTTTATAGGAAAATATCACAAGCAAAAAATTAGCAACTTGGGATTGGGTAGGAGGGATATGGGGCAAAGTGATTTTTATTAAACTTTTGTTACAGACTTTGGGTGCAAGAGAAATGTCTGTTAACATAGTGAGACAAATAAACAGATCAAGAGTACAGAGTACACATGAGTGAAATTATATGAACAATTACTAACTACAGAAAAGAAAAAATAGGATGGGTAGACTGGGTGTAATTTTCATACCTTTAACTCAAGCACTCAGAGGGGAGAGGCAGGTATACTGGCCACTGAGTTGAATAGAAATCTAGTCTTTGAAATCAGGTCCAGAACAGCCAGAACTACACATTAAGAACCATGTCTTCATGGCAAAAAATCAACAAAAAAAGATAGAACAAACTCAGAGGATTTTACTGAAGTTTCTACAAAGAGTTATACATTCATTACAGTTCTGTTTTCTTCTTTAAGAACATGAAGTGCCCCAATACAATCTGGAACATCAATAAGATTTTGTTAAAAGGCACTGCTAACAGTTATAAATGGATAGATTAAAAAATTAGCAATTTAAAGTTGATCAAATATAATTCAACACAGGGCAGGAGATATGATATAGCAGCAAAGTGCCCTTGCTTGTTTTGCATGGAGGTGTGCTCAATTGCCCTTGCTTAATTGGGGGATCACAACTATTCCTTATTCCAACCTCAGGGTTTGTAAGACCATCATTTGGTCACTGTGAGGAACAGGTATCCATGTGATGTATATACATGCACAGAGGTAAAATATTCATATTCACTTAAAAATTCAAACAAAACACAACACAAAAAGGTCATGCACCTGTTATTATCCAAAGACTCAGAAGCCTCAGGCAGTATAAGTGTCATGAGTACATGCCATCCTGAGAAACAGAATGACACCCTCTGCGTAATTGTAAAGTAAAAGGTACGGCTGAAAATCTGTAAAACAACATATGTTTGACATGTACAAAAACCTACATCTCAAGCCCATCACCCAATAGTATTAAAACAAAAAAACTAGGAATATTGGCCCTCCTTTCATCCCAGGACGTAGGGGCCAGAATCAGAGGGATCTCTGAGTTTGAGGCTTGCCTGGCATATAGAGCTCCTTTCAGAACAGACAGGGCTACACAGATAAAACTTGTCTTCGAAAATATACCAACAAAAAAAAAATTTAAAAGAGCAGGCTACCAAATGACTGAGCACTGAATAGCATTTGCTTCTATTGTATCTTATGTGATTTTGAAATAGAATCTATAATGATGGTGAAGGCTTGATAGAACAAGAAGGAAGCAGGCTGATTACTTTCAACCACAACACAGTATACAGAACAAAGAGGAAATGTGTTGAGACTATAGAGATGCATATCTTACCCTTAGTGAGGAATGTCATCCAGAAAGTCTCCTCCTCCTCAAGGTTTCAAAAGCATTTTAAAGAAATCACCATGAAGAAATGTGTTTCCAAATACAATACCTACTCTGGAAGGACTTTCAATCAATTATATCTTACCCAAGTCATTAATGCTCATGGTCATTCATGAAGAATATGTATTTAGTCACTTCAGTGATCCTGATAGTCTACAACAGCCCTTAAATTGTTCAAATGTCCAAAGTGTCTTTTGATACTCAACATGATCTCTTGACAGTGTCATCTTGTATAATTAGAAGAGTTACTTCTTTTGAACATACAATGGCACACAGTCCCATTCTCATTCCAAAACAGTGAAATGGAGACACAGTGAAGGAAGTTTGAACCAAGAAGAGACTGAAGCACAGCAAGACAAACAACAAATACTGTATCTCTGTCTCAGATTCAAGGGGCTTTAATTCCCAAGAGCTTAGATGGCCATTTCTCTTCAACTTTCCATGCCTCTCTGTCTCTGGTTACTTCTACACCCCATACGCAGCGAGGTCTACATGGAAGATGCCTCATAGCTGAGGTATCTCAACATCTTGTGGTCACAATGCAACCCAGATGTTTGGAATAATACTTGAAGACGTGTTATATTTGTGTATGGTGTGGAACAATTGTTTTAGTGATGGAAAGATGTGTTGCAATCTTTTACGTTCCATTTGTTTAAATCTGTTAAGCTGTGATAAGTTTTTTGTATCTAATCTGTATAAAATACTTCTTTGGTCTAATACAAAGCTGAATGGACAACAGCTCAGCAGGAAAGGCTGGCAGTCAGAGATAATGAAAGGAAGAAGCAATCTGGGTGGAAAAAAAGGAAGAAGCAGCAAGATAAAAAAAATAAAGAGGACACCAGAGGCCAACCACTAAACTAAACAGCAAGCAATGGAGTAAGAAGTAAAGCTAGGTATTCAAAAATAGAGAAAGATAAAATCCAAAAGATAGATGGGATAATTTAAGGTGAGAAAAGCTGGCTAGAAACAAGCCAAGTTAATGCCAAGCAGTTAAAAACAAATAAGACTGTGCATGTGATTTATTTTAGAACTGGATAGCAGGCCACCAAAAGAGTGAAGAGTTAAAAAAGAATAATAAAAAAAAGAAACAAAACCACCAGGTCTCATCCTCACCACTTCGTGCAGTGAACCCTCCCATTCTCCTCACTTGGTTTCTGTCTCTGCCAATCATAGATGCCTGGAAAAATACTGAACTGTAAGCAGAGGCTAAGAATTCATTACCTTAAATTTTGATTCTCTCTTGTTTTCTGGACGAGCAGATGATGGGGGATCCTGCAAACTTTGACTTCTTGATTTGGATGGACACTAACATGTTTGGACCACAGGTGAAGCAGGTTTTGTATGAAGTTGCTTCCTGGGACTAGAAATCACTTTGCTTACTCATTTCATAACTTGAAGCTCTAGCTAGATAGAGTCTTAACCTTAGGGCACCCTCCTTTATGCCTACGGCTGCCATTTTCTGTATAATGGTCATAAGGTCCTTGAAGACCCTTGCCTGTTACAGCACTTCACTGCCCTCTGAAACTACCTTTTAATTTTCAATTGTTTCTGCCCTAACACAAACAATAAGAGGTCCAGCCTGTATTGTTTGCTACCAGGGTCTGTGGGGAGAGTCTACCAACCAGCTGAAGATTCTAATCTGAGGGATATTCAATGAAGCTAAGCACATTGAGTTCTTTAGTGCACTCATTTTATACTTGTATGGTGATTCTATCTGTACCATTTCTTGTCTGCTCTCTTCCTTAGCTCCTCTTGGTCCCTCTTGCTCTCGGCCCTCCTGCTATTCTCTCATCATTCTACCTAGTTCTTTCCATCTCCAACCTCATCTTTGTTCTTCTCCATCAATTCTCGAGTGCTCTCAGAGAACCAGTATATATACCCATACAGTATTTCTTTGGTAAAGCAATGTGAAGCTTGACGTTTCCAGGGTCTCAGAGAGAGGTGATAAGGATCCACACATAAAGCAATTAATTGTCAGATTCCAATTACACCCCAAAAGAGGAATAACTAAAGGGAAGTTCTCTGGTAGAGTCAACTAAAGGCTAAGATCAATTAGGAAATTTGTGTGCTCAAACTATAATCTAGAAATGGCTAGGCCGAATGTTAGGCAATTAAAAGTCACAAGAAGTCACAAGAAAGTAAACTGTCTTTGTTGCCAGTTTTCCCACTCATCCCAGCTGCAGCTGCTTTCTGATAGGGAGGGGGACATATGTTAGGTGGCTAAGCAACCTATGTCAGAGCGTGTAGCATTTGGTTAGTGAAACGCTTTCACTCAGAGTAATTGCTGACCAGAAAATCTGTGAATATCACCTGGCTTGAGGAATTAAAAACTTAACTTGCACAAGAAAGAAGCTTGGCACCTATTGCCTGCCTGGCCTGGAGGCAATCTCCTTCAGCCAGTGGGAAGCTCCTGCCTTAACTCAGTATCTAGCTAAAGGCTAAAACATCACCCAGGAATGTGAGTAGGAAATGTCTGAAGTTATGGTCTTGTGTAAATGATACAAGGTGAAGGGAAGGGGTTGAAGGTTTAATTGTTAGTGGTTCTTTTCTCTATCTGTGAGTGAGATGAGCTAATGTTTATCTATGAGCAGTTTTTTCCTTGGAAAAAGGTATGTTTGTTGAAATACTTTTGTCCAGAGAATGGCCCTAGCCAGATATATGTTAATGATAAATAAACACAGCTGGGTACAGTTGTCCAATTACCCCAAATATATAGGGAAAGTTGTAGCCCAGATTGAGATACAATTGTGAGGTTACATGTACACGTACCATGGAGATGCATGGTAAATGGGGAGATTCATAGCTGTTACTGCACAAGAAGTCTACAACAAGAAACAGCCAGTTCATTCAAAAAACAGTAATTCCATGACACCTTGCATGATGATTTCCTCTAACAGCACCCTTAGTTCTGATAGGTTGACCTTCTGATCACTAGTTGTCACTGCTGTATACGGTCATGGACTTTCACTACCAGTGGCTCTCAATAATGCCCCATTTATTTTCTTCTGTTGATGAGCTGACTGAGTCATCGGTAATAACCCTCCAACAGATTCAATATTCCATTTAAGAAACTAGCCCATTATTTTTTAATTCTGCATTAATAAATATCCTGTGCATTGACAGAATAAGAAAGAATTTGGAGACAAAATATCACACAAATGACTGCTAGCCTAATTTTTATTGAGTCTGTTTTTGACTGAAATCCTAAAGTCTCAATCACCACTTCTGCCATTACTCTTAACATTCTCATCTTCCTGGTCATACACGATGGGTCCATAATGTTCTGTGTGCAACTTTCTATGGTTTTTGCAAACTAAGGTCCTGATATCTTCCACATTCTTCCAAAAATAACATTCTCAGTGTAAGGAACATGTAGGACCTCGGGTGAACAACCCTGGTCAGGAGTGATAAGTAATAGAATGACATAAGTAAGCCCCAAATGGAGTAGTGAGAAGTTATAAGCTATGTGTGGAAGTAGGGATAAGACTAGAAACCTGGGCAGAAAGGGATATAACAGAATAACCGTCAGACCCAAACAAAAGAGCTCGTCAGACCCTCTCATAAGAGGACTCTCCTCTGCCAGTGAGGTGAGATCCCGTCCTCAGTGCAGACGTGGCTGACCAGAGGTAGGCTGACCCAAGATCCAGAGGAAAACATGTGTTAAGTCTGGATATGTACATCCAGAAAGGTACTAAATGCTTCCATTTGGAAGATGGGATAAATATTGCTTGTAATCTTACTGTGTGAATAAATGAGTCTGAATCAAGAGTGATTATTCCCACCCCCCCTTAACTGGTGTATGTGCTCGCTACACTAAAGTTCTACCTAGCAACAAAACCACTGTTAGTGCTCCATTTTTTGTTCTAACTTGCTTTTGTCCTGCTATGATTAAAGACTCTAACAAAAACATCAGGCAATGAATGACTTTATTTGGCTGATTGTGTCAGATCATACTCCATCATTTTGGGATCTTTGGATAAAAACTCAAGCTAACAAATGAAGGCAAAACCCATGGGCAAAGATTAGTTCCTGGCCTTCTCTCTTGCCTAGTCACTGTCTCATGCTCAGTTAGCTCCCTTTCTAGCCCAGGCCCCCTTACATAGGGTTATGGTCACCCTAGGTGGAACTGACATTCCTGCTACCCTAAATAGAGGAGACTTCTCATTTCAATTATCAATCAGCAAAATCTCTCACAGAAATAACACTTTCTGGCTATTATAAAGAAAGCCACTATCAACCTAGTTGAGCAGTTGTCCTTGTGGTAGAGTGGAGGAGCATCATTTGGGTATATGCCCAAGCTGGATCTTGATGTACATTGACTCCCATTTTCTGAGGATTGCATATAAATTTCCACAATGGCTGTACAAATTTGCACTTGTCAAAGCAGTGACTCCCCTTGCTCCATGTCCTTGCCAGCATTAGCTGTCACTTGTGTTCTTAATCATCCCATTCTGACAGATATAATGTGAAATCTCAAAGGATTTTTAGAAAGGAAGGCCAGAATATACTGATGCTGTAGAGAAAGGCATTCTGGGAAATGAAGGTGGGTTTTTTTGTATTTTTTTTTTTGGTTTTTGTTTTTGTTTTTTGTTTTTTGAGACAGGGTTTCTCTGTGAAGCTTTGCGCCTTTCATGGAACTCATTTGGTAGACCAAGCTGGCCTCGAACTCACAGGAAAAAAAACTTTTTGTGTTGTTTTGTTTTGTTTTTAATAAATTTCATTGCTGTTACATTATCTGGCATCTCTGGATAATCCTCTGGGAGGCAGTACTTAAAGATAAATTGGCAAATATAAAATTAATGGGGATGAAGAAGCATGAAACTTCAAATATTGTATGCATGTCCAGCGCATGTCATGCTATGTTGTGAATACAGGTGCGAACCATTGCTGCTTGACAAAGTTCCAGCATTTTGACATTGCAGATGAGCCACATTTCTCCAGTACCTTTTTCCTTTTATTGTTAGTGATACTCACTACTAATGATTTCCCTTTGGGGAAATTTGTGCAGTCTGTGGCAAATGATAAAAATGTGTACAATGGTGGACTGTCTAAACAAAATAATTATTTGGAAAAAAAATCTCTGCCACTGCTGAACCCAGAATTCCATTGTGTCCTCTTAAATGCACCAAGAAGAAGAAAGTTAGAGATTTACTAGACAAACCTGATTGCAAGGATGAGATGTATACTTTTCATCCAGAGTCTAAGGTAGTTAAAGGCAAGAGTTCAGTTAATAAATGGAGTTCAATTAGAATGGTATTGTATAATGGAGAAAAAGTAAGACCTCAGGATCTTCAGTTTTAGGAGAGTTCTGAGGGGGAAAGGCCTATATAGTATGATTAAGAAACTGTAGTATAGTGTCTCTTCTCCAGAAGAAGTATTTTATCCCAGTTTCAGGCATTTGGATAAGGGTCTCTATTCCTTCAGAAGCTTCAGGAAAGAGAGTGACTAGTTGCTTAAACATTCATTCTCCTTATCTGTGTCAGGAGGAACTTGTGGTCCTTTCCTTAACATATGACTGATTTCTATTCTCAAGGTCAAGGCTAGCTTCCTTAACCCATGATTTCAAGCCACATGCCAGCTCCTATGCCTTCTTTTCTCCTACTTAATCCTACATGCAATTATAGAGTATAAATGGTATCTTTTTCAATGAAATGATGTTGGCAGCTATCTCGATTCACCTTCAGATCTTGTCCATCTCCTCCTTCTTTCTAACCACTGCAAACTCCACACATCTTGGGAACCTGAGCCCCCTGCCCAAGAGGTGTCTAAGAAAATATACAATGGATTGTTGTTATCCTACATTGTGACATGTCTTGAAGACAGATGTAAATGATGATTTAAAATACTCAGGGTATTCAGTGTGTCTTAAGGTTTTTTGATTAAGCATTTTAACACTAACATGGGTGAAACATGTTGACAAAACAGCACTCATTAGGGTACATCATATGGCCTTGTGGTTGTACTCAGGAGACAGACACATAAGGGTCCTGAGTTCAAACGTATTTCTGATTAATTATGGATAACCCAGCCAGACTGAATAATAAACAACTCAAGAGAATCTGTGAAGACATAAAACCTAAAGCAGGGACAAACTCTCAAAGACAGCAGTTTGGGGATATTATGAATAAAGCTGCTATGAACATAGTTGAGCAAGTGTTCTTGAGGAAGGATGGAGAGATATCTTTTGGGTATATGTCCGAAGAGGTATAACTGGGTCTGTAGATAGGTCAATTGCTAATATTTGAAGGAACCACCATATTAATTTTAAAGCTCTATAAGTTCGCACTCCCCCCAGCAATAGAGGAATGTTCCCTTTACTCCACTTCCTCACCAGCACATGATGTTTCTTGTGGTATTAATCTTAGCCATTATGACAAGTTTAAAATAAATCTCAAAGGACATTTTTAGCACATCCTTCATGGCTAAGTGTAGAATATTTTAAAAATTGTTTCTTAGCCATTTTAGATTCCTCTGCGAGAATTCTGTGTTTAGATCTGTACTTCATTTGTATTGGTTATTTGGTGTGTTCATGTCTAGTTTCCTGAGTTCTTTATTATACTAGGTGAGGCAACTGAGAAACACAACATGATATGTACTCATTTATAAGTATGTATTAGCTGTTAAGTAAAGCATAATTACAGTACAACCCAGAAAGCCAGAGAAGATAAGGAACAAGACTGCTGTAGTGAGGGATGCATAGATCTCCCTAGAAAGAGGAAATAAAATAGATTTTGTGGGTGGATGGACAGCAGGTGTAGGAATGATCAGAAGAGGAAGGAAAGGACAGAGGGAGAGAATACATGGAAAGATGATTGGAATAGGGGAGGTTTTAGGGGGCAATGTGAAAATTTAGTGCACTGGAAATTTCCAGGAAGCTATAAGTGTGACTGAAGTGAGGTCACCCAGTAATTGAGAATAGAGAACAGAACTGGACAGATTCTGTAGCCACACAAGGCTCCCAGTGGTGATAACAATCAAGCCAAAAAATATTTGAACCACACTTGTCCTGCCTGCAAGATACACTGGGGCAACAGCAGCTGAGAGCTTGTATAATGCCCAACAAATGACTGCTGGTGTAACTTGAGGCCACAAGAGGGAGCCCATGACCAACACTGCCTGGATGTTCAAGAACTGGAAGTCCAATGGCTCAGAGAATTAAGGGAGGACCAAATACCAAAGATGGCAAAGGAAAAGTCAAGGAAATGATTCCAAATATATTCTACTAGAAACAGAGAATGGTGCCTGTTTCACCACTGGAATGCCATCGGAAACTACCTAGTAATTTTCTCTGCAAAACACAGATTTTTCACTTCTTTGTTTCTTTTTCACTGGAGATATGCATGAGTCATCAATAGTAAACATGCAACAAAATCAATATTTTATCTAAGAAATCAGCCCATTGCTTTTAACTTGGCTTACTCAGTTTCTTGGGGAATGGAGAAAGTAAGAAAGATTTGGAGCCAAAATATTGTAGAAATGACCTCTTGCTATATTTTTCATGGAGTCCATTTCCCACGGAAATGCAATGACCTTGACCTCCACTTCATTACTCTCAATTCTCCCTTCTTAACAGTCCTACAAGATTGGCCACATAAGTCTGTGTAAAGCTTTCTATGGCTTTTGCCATCTAAACTCTTAATATCTTCAACATTTCTCCAAAAGTCATCAATCCTAGGACCTATACTGCAACAAAACCACTTTTGATATCCTATGTTTTGTGCTAAATTTCTTGTTTTTTGCTGTGATTAAATTTTCCAACTGAAAGTGTCTTAGGTAATAAAAGGGTTTATTTGGATATTACTGTATCATAACCCATCAATGTGGGATCTTAGAATAGAAACTCAAGCTAGCACCTGAAGCCAAAAATCCATGGAGAAACTTTGCTGTTTCTCTTGCCTGGCCACTGTCTTGTGTAAGCTACCTTTCATATCCAGCCCAGGCCCACTTACTTATGGATATTGTCATGCTCAATGGAAGAGCCTTCCTACATTAATCTCCAATCAACACAATCTCTCAAACACACAGTAACCAGCAATTCTGATCTGGGAACAATCTCAGTTGATGTTCCTCCACATGACTCTAGGCTACATCATGTTGATAGCAAAAGTTAATTGGGAAAAAGAGACAATGATACATCAGAATATTTTAGGAACTCAAAATCAATGTATTAATTAACTGTATCAATCATTTAAGCAGAAAAAAATGAAATATGAAGATAGCAACAACTGGAAATACAGACATGTCTAGGAATGAGGATAAAAAAGGCTCTAAGGTAAATAAAAAAACTAAGTTTTCTGTACACAAATTTCACAAACCAACAAAAAACATCAAGGTAATCATAACATAAAAATGTAAATTTTTGTGAACACAAGAATTGGTGGAGGTTCATAATTTTCCAGAGAAACAATATAATTAGATGCCAATAAAACTAAAAACATAGATAGCTCCACTGAAAAAATCAAGACACAAAGACACACCTACAAAAAAATATCATAGTCCTTTAATAAGAATTTCTCTCTCCC
>NW_023413350.1:0-23242 GCF_903995425.1 Onychomys torridus
GGAGAGAGATAGCTTTTACTATGGATTACTTGCTTATTAAAAGGTTGTGTACATATTCTTATACATTCAGTGAATAAAGCTTTTGTAATTTGAATAGTATGAAACTTAATGGATTGTCATTTGTACAGCATAGCTCTGATGAAGCTATTATTCAAATGATTCCTGTTAAGGCCTTGATTACTTGTCTTCCATTTTAAAATATTCATTTCCAAACACAATTCTCTTACCTGCCATTGAGGTACGTGTGTTTTTGATCATCAATGGGTTTTAAGCTGTGACTATTTACAACGTTTCATTTCTTTAATACTTAGAGATAGTTAAATATATCCAGAAGCACATTTGTATCAGCATGCACACTAAAAAATTACCTTGCATGTTTTTGAGAACTTTGACAATGTTCTTCAACTTCAAGATCTTCCCAATTGTAGCCTAAAATGCCAAACAAGGAAATGTATGGAATATTACAGGGAACTGAATAATTTACATTACTATCTTTAGTGATCCTTAGAACTAAGCCTGTTTTATTCACATCATTCTTCCTCATTCTCAATCAGAATTCCAGAAGTGCATCAATAATCAAAAAACTGTGGTTTCCTTATTTATATTTTTGGTTGTGAGCCTAGCCTTTAATGGCTGAGCCATCTCTACAGCCCTGTTTCCTTATTTAAAAGGTGAAGAAAAATGTACAGTATTACCTATAGCAGTGAGGTTCATATATGTCTCCAGCATCACCTCTTTGTAGAGATTCCTTTGTGAAGGATCCAATAATGCGCATTCTTCATGTGTGATGTCAACATGCACATCGTTATATGTCACTGTATTCTAAAATATGACATATATAAATATGCCATCCACATGTATAAAACTGAAAGCATGATAAGACATACTAAATGTGTGCTTATTTCACAATATAGTCATTCAATTCTGGCGATTGCTACACATATTCTGTAACTCAGATGTTACAATGAAATCATCAAGTTACTTTACAAAGAAACAGAATAGGAAGTTTACCTCTATTATTTCTGAATGCTTTGAACACGATATCACCTTGCAAGAAAAGTGCCTATTAACAGAGATAGAGAGACAAGCAAACACTTCAACAGTACTGAGCATACATCAGAGAAATTGTATGAACGTTTGTTGACTACAAAGAAAATTTGTAAGCTGGATATATCGGTTCATGCCTTTAATCCCAGAACTTAGAAAGTAGAAGCAGATATATGTGCTTCTGAGGTGAAAATTAGCCTAGTCTATGCAGTCAGTTATAGGACAACAATAATTAAATATGAAGAACCCATATGCCCTGCAAACTTCCATTCAAACAAACAAAAAAAGATAAGGTGAACTCAGAGATTTTTATTTACTGAAGCTTCTACAAAGAGTTTGGCATTCACTCCAGTTCTGTATTAATCTTCCAGAAACCTGAATTGCTCCAGTTTAACCTATACTTTAATAAATTTTACTAAAAGGAACTGTGCATTTAAACAGTTACAAAGAGAAAGAAGATAACATTAGTAATATCAATGATGATCATAATTAATCAACAAAGGGAAGAAGAGATGGCTCAGAAGTTAAGAGCTCTTACTGGTGTTAGGGTTTGTGTACTATACTTGAAAATGGAATACAAAAGAACAATATGCCTGTGTGCCTACATGTAAATAAGGTAGCACATGATTAAAATTAGAAACATAATAAAGCAGGTATGCAATGAGCAGTCTTTCATTATTCAAGCCCGTAAATTAGCATAGAGACCCATCAATTCCTTGTACTTCAGTATTCAATTACTATAGTTAATAGACACAATTAAGAGAAAAGCAAGTATGGTTGACATAACTTGTTCCATAATGGTACTTTTCCTTAACATGTGATAAAGTCTTTTGTCATTGAGAAAAAGTGTTTTCTAAAGACAGAGCTAACTCCCTTCACACTGCACCAAGGTGCTACAACACAGAAACACACACACCACACAAACTGTGTACCTGCAACATCAATAAAACAAAAGCCCTATACACTATTCTATACTGTTGAATTATTGTACTTATGGAGCCCTCTGCTTACCTGCATAGTCGTGATCTATAATATTTGTTATCTTGTGAAAAATCCTCCATTTTGTTTCAAGTCTTTGCAGATGACTTCCTAAATCTAGATCACACCAATTCATAATGTAACCATTACAAATAGAGAGGACAGCATAAATTATGACAAGTCAGTGCCTCTTGGTTGTGTTTCACACACTCTCCAGTCATGATCAGTAAAGAAGTCTAATACTGTTCACAAGATTCATACTCATTGGAAAACTGGCATTGCATGAGAGAAACCACACAACACACACTGGACCCTAAAATAACTTCTTGATGATATCACAGCTGTTTAGAGGATAAAGAATTATGTGTGAAAATAAGCTAAACAAAATAGTAATAATCAGAGCAGAATGATCATATATTTTATGAACACAGAGATAAATTTGAGAGACACAAAACAAAAATTATAAAATGGAATAGACACAATTGAGGGTCACAAAGTAGGAAGCAGTAGTATACCATGAGAGAAATGGTGGTGTAGATCCCTTTTCTGCTGTTATGTGACAAATGAATGTGGTTGTGGATAGGAGGGGCTAACACTGGGATCATAACATCAAGGCTACTCAAAGACTTTATCCATGCAGATGACATAGATCTCACTGCATCCATAAGGTGAGTTGTCTTTTTCCATGTGGTCTAAAAACTATTAAATTCTGTAGCAAGACAGCACAACAAAAATTGAACCAAGTAGCCTTGAATGAAATGCCACAGGAAGGGATTCAAATAAAGTGTTTCTTCCTTTGAATGATTTTCCTCATTTCTCATGAATTCATGTGATTTCAGATGATAGTATAGGCACACACACACACACACACACACACACACACACATACACAGACACCTATCTGCAACTAAATTCCTTTCATAGACTGCTTTGTGTTTAATAATATAAAGTAAAAATGTCTGTATGTCACAAAAAATCATGCACACCTTTAAACTCTCACAAGTTATTCATTTCATATTGAAAGTAATGCAAATGTCCAGTGTGATGTAATATAACTATGAGACACAGGATATATCTCTAGAGAACTGAAACCAGAAATATATCACACATCCCCACATCCTATGATATTACTGAAAATTGTCACTCTTTAATCATTTAACATAATGATGTTGAGTATAATTTGAATGAATATTTATATGTATTATTTCCTTAACATCATAAAACTCTACTGAATATTTCCTAAATCTTACATCCTATTTCATATTGTAGAATACACCATGCTGATTTTTTGAGTAGTCAGTATCATATGTATTTCCCAAGAGTAGAACAGATTTTGTATCCATTACTAGAAATCAAACCATGAAATCACCAAATCTGGAGGTACATTCATAACTCAGGCAGTATTTATTCTTTAAGGAAAGTTCTGCTTCTGAAATGATATAAGAAATACATCTTGTGTGTGCTTCTCTTTGGCTCTTTTCCTTTATTTTGAGGTAAAGTTTTGATAGTTGTCAATACATAAGTAAACTTTGTACAATACATAATTCTTGCACCAATGAAAACATTAACAAAAAGCTTGCTGCCCAACTTGGCCCAGGTTTCTGGCCATCCAGCAGCCCCACTGGAAGGCTCCCCTTTTCCAAGACTGCAAGCAGACCATGAAATATCCACACCCTTCCCCTACACCCATCTGTTGGAGATCACAGCCACTTCCTGAGACTTAGAGACCAGTCCCAAGCACCCATTCTGCCCCAGAGCTCCCATCTGGACAAGATAGGGAGAATCCAGGTACTTCCTGAGACTCAAAGTCCAGCCCTCAGCTCCCATCCACACCAGAATTCCCATCTAGAACAGAGGTGAGTGCCTGGGGTCACACCCAGAGAGGACAGGTCCTAGGTACCACCCCTGGGAACCAGCCATTCAGGGAAAGACCTGCCCAAATTGGCCCCAGTTTCTGGCGATTCTGCAGGCCACAAGGGAAGGTTCTATTTTCCAAGATTGTAAGCAGACTCTGCCATCTCCTTACCCTGCATCCAAACCCATCTGTCTGAGACCCCAGCCACTTCCTGAGACTCAGAGTGCAGCACCCAGCTCCCATCTGGCCAGCACTCCTATCTGGCACAGAGCTTCCATCTGGACCAGAGAGAGGCTCACTAAATCTGTCAGCTGTGTCTGGACCAAGTGCACTGCTAAGAACAAGAATGAATCCACAAGGAGATGGGCAGATGTCAAGGCAGAAGTACATAAAACAAAATAAAGAGCAATACAGCATCACCAGAACCTAGCCCTCCTCCAATAGCTAGACTTGAACATCAGAGAATGGAAGAAGCAGAAGTAAACAACCTTATGAATAACATCATGAAGAGGCTAGAGCCTTATATAGAAGAAATCAAAGAAGAAGTGGAGGCACAGACAAACAAAAAATGGGAAGAACGCTATAAAAAAAACTAGAGAGATGGACAAATAAAGCAGAAGAAAACAATAAGTCCCTGAAAGAAAATTATGAAAGAGCAATGAAACAGATGAGGGAAACAGTCCAAGGCCTGAAAAGGGAAATAGAAAAAATGAAGAAGAAACAAGCAGGGGGAATGCTGGAAATAGAAAATCTGAGGAAACAATCAGGAACTTCAGATGCAAGTATAACCAACATAATGCAAGAAATGGAAGAGAGAATCTCTGGTGTTGAAGAAACGGTAGAAGAAATAGATTCATCTGTCAAAGAAAACACTAAAGCCAACAAAGTCATGACCCAAAATGTCCAAGAAATTTGGGACATCATGAAAATACCAAACCTATGAATAATAGGGATACAGGAAAGAGAAGAATACCAACTCAAAGGCACAGAAAATATATTTAACAAGATAATAGAAGAAAACTTTCCCAACTTAAAGAAGGAAATGCCTATGAAGACACAAAAAGCCTATAGAACCCCAAAAAGACTAGATCCTCAAAAAAAGTCCCCTTGCCACATAATTATTAAGCAACTAAATGAACAGAATAAAGAAAGAATATTAAGAGCAGCAAAGGAAAAAGGCCAAGTGAAATATAAAAGCAAACCCATCAGAATAACACCTGATTTCTCAATAGAGACTTTGAAAGCCAGAAGGACCTGGACAGATATAATGCAGACACTAAGAGACCATGGATGCCAGCCTAGACTAATATACCCAGCAAAACTTTCAATCATCATAGATGGAGTGAACAAGATATTCCAAGAGAAAGCCAGATTTAAACAATACTAATCCACAAACCCAGCCCTTCAGAAAGCACTAGAAGGAAAATTCCAACCAAATGAAGTCAGATACACCCTCAAAAACACAGGAAATAGACAACACCACAGCAGTAAACCCCAAAGAAGAGAAGTACACACACACTACCACCAATAATAATAATAATAATAATAATAATAATAATAATAATAATAAAATGAATAAAAAATCACTGGTCATTAATATTCCTCAATATCAATGGACTTAATTCACCTATAAAAAGACAAAGCCATGTTTTGAGGATTGATTAATTTTTAACCTTTAAAAGTATTTTTCCATCTTACATACCAACCACAGTTCCCTCTCCCTCCCCTCTACCTACTGACCCTACCTACTCCCACCCTGCCCCAAGCACTCCTCAGAGAGTTCAATGCCTCCAACACAGATTTGAGTGTTGGTATCAGCACTCAGGTCATTCTCAGAAAGAATATTTGTTGAGCCACCTGCCAAAACCATAACTTGTTTTATACAATGAATCAAAAGTCTTTCACATATAAACAACAACCTAAATAAATGCAGAAACAAATAAATGATCCTTGAGAACATGATGCATCAGAATAAAGTTTTTGCTTTTGGTAAATTTGCAGCATAAAATGAACACAGTCTAATAACAATGCCCAAAAATTTACAACAGGATAACTGATTACAAAGCTACTTTCACACTGAAAACACTCAAAGTGACCACCGGGATTAGGCAAAAATTGTACTCAGGTTGACATAATATGATTTCTATACTTACTACTAAGCTACAGCAATCAAGAATAAGTGAAAAACTGAAGGGGATAGAGAGAAAAACTAAGAACAAAAATAGAAAAAAATAGTCAACAACAAATCAGAGACCAAAGGTAACTTAACCAGGAAAAGAGTGATCTTGAAAAATGTTACCCAGCTAATTATGATTCTATGTGCACAGAAAATAAATAAGCACAGACTTCACAACTACCACAAAATTAACTCAAAGTGACCCTTGAACAATTGATTTTAACCCTCAAGCTTCTGATATTTCTTACATAGGCAGAAGCCCCATGCTTAAAGTCCTCTCTTTGCAAAAGGAGATGATCTCTTGCTATGGCTCTGTAGCTCCTTATGACTCCTTGTGGTTTCAGGTAAGACCAGCCCCACTGATGTCCAATCCCAAAGCAGCATAGAAGAATAACTTATAATCTGCTTTATGTACATGGATTATGGCTCTAAATGTGAATTCTATCCTATCTATCTACCCAACACCATGCACACCTAAAAACCTCTGTAGCTCATAAACTCCTTTTTCCTTTAGAACTAAATTTGCTGAATCAAACCATTGCAGCTGGTGGTAGCAGAAAGTGAGAAGCATTCTAATCATGTACTGCTGAAACACAATCCACATCACCATCTTTCTACGAGTTTCTAAAATACTGAAAATATTTATAAGAGAAAAATGAAAGTGGAATGTAATATTCAGAACTTTTAGAAACAAGACATTTAATGTTCTAATGTGTCTTCCAAGTGCACACCAAAAGCTTGCCTGTGGGTACTCACTGGACACTTATATTACAAGAATCATATCCTCCCATGCAAGGACAATAGTCTTTCACTACCTAAGAAATCCATTCATAGTGACGCACCAAGTACAAAGACCACTGTCCAGGACACCACATAGAACAACAGCCCAAAGTCTGGCTCATCATCCATCCACATACCAACAGACAAAGCAGCTCAACAGACCTGCTCTGAACACCATGACATAGCTGGTGGTCTTCCCTGCAACTATTTACAGCAGAAGCAGAACATAATCCTGGAATGAATCTGCAAGCTACCTGCCACTCTTATTCCTCATTGAAAAGTACTCCATAAGTCTTTCATTGGCTAGGACCACCCAGCTGTGCCTCAAAATATCAGCACCTCTCCTGTGGGAGCCCGTTTTCGGGTTCCAAGTGGCTTTACCCAGCAGGTCCACATAGAGGATGATTAGGACTATGGGCCTGAGTGCAGGTGTCTCCAATGGTCTGCACTTGGCTGTGCTGGGGGAGGAGGTTTTTTGCTCCACCCCCTTGGTGTCTCTATAAATACCCTGGGGCAGAGTGGAAAAGGTTCCAGGCCCTCTCAAGGCTATTCTTTATTTTCTATCTGTTTATCTTTGTACTATAAATCCTTCTAGCTAATATTTCCTGCTGCTCACACTCAAGGAAACTCTGGGGAGCTGTGGGGTTGGTGGGTAAATGCCCCAAAGAATGCTGCAAAAAAAGGGAAAAAAATGGGGACTAATAAAAAAAAAGAATAAAGCGGACTAAAGACAAATGAACAGGGACTAAAGAAAAATTAATAGGGACTGAAGAAAAAAGAAATTAATAGTTTTATTACAGAGTTTTTGGCAAAAGTGTGAGTCAGCCCTGCCAGTGGAAAGTGGCAAGCCAGTTTTATGAAAACAAAATATATATGCAGTATTCTTATACTTGAGAGAGAAGGAAAATGGAATAGGATGATGTGCGATGATGCAGCGCAAAATTCTCTTTGTCAAAATTTTCTATCTTTTATCCATTTCTCAATTTCTTTCTCTAACAAATATAAGGCATAGTGTAGTAATATAGTGCAGGAAAACCAGAAATGTAAGATTGTGCAGAAAAATTTCAGATAACTAAAAGCAGCCAGACAGAAAATCTCTTCAATTTTCTAACTTTGGGGGCTATGAAAGCAAACTGGGGAAAAATATTTCTTTGAGCTTTACGGGTCATAAAAAAGCTCTTCCTTGAGCTTATGGGGAAGAAAAAGTATGGAACCTTTAACCTGGGGAGAGCTGAAAGGCTAAGTCCAAGTCGAAGGGAAAGTGATTTCTCCTTGAGGCAAAAAAAAAATGTGTGTGTAAAAAGCCAAAATTTAAAGCTGGGAAGTTTTGGGGAAAGTTGCTCTTTCTGTCCTGAGGGGGGGAATCTTTCTCTTAAACTATAAAGGTTTTCTTTGAAAATTTTTGGGGAAAATCTCTTTAAAAGCTTTAATCTACCTGGGTGGTGGTGCCTTCAATTCCAGCATTTGGGAGGGAGAGGCAGACGGACCTTTGTGAATTCTAGGCCAGCCTGGTCTACAGAGTGAGATCCAGGAAAGGTGCAAAGTAACACAGAAACCCTGTCATGGAAAGCCAAAAAAAAAAAAAAGCCATAATCTTTCTCTTTAAAAAAAAAAACTTAAGTACTGAAGCCTTTAACTTTCTCTTAGAAGATCAAAAATTAGAATCACCTGAAGATATTAGTATGGGGACCACCTGTGATTAGCTCTAAGGGAAAACAACAAACTTCTTAAGACAGCAAAGCCTCTCAAAGTTCTCTTTCAAGCTTTCAAAATCCTCACTGCAATGCAGAAGGAAGGGAGAAGTTCCTAAAAATCCCTACTAAGTTCTGTCTCTTCAAGTTAGTAACAGATAGTGGGTCAAAGTCCCCTGAGGGAAACACTTGGGAGAGGAAGGATGAAGAGCAACAGAGAGCCCAAAAAGACAGGAAACTTTACCTGGGAAAAGCAAAAAAGCCAAGCTTTTCAGTTAGAGCTGAGTGGAGGCATCAAGGGTTTTGTTTCTGAGTGAGCTATGGAAAGGTGTTCCTAATCTTCCTAAGGTAAAGATCCCCTGAAGAGAAACAAACTCTGTTAGCATTGTATCCTCACTTCTGACCAAAATCTCAGAGGTGACTGGCCAGTGTCTCTGAGTTGGGGAGCATGTCGGGGATACTAGGGTTCCTGGAGCACAGAGCTGAGGCAGGAAGGTGCAGGACCCAGGGGAAGATTGCTAATGAACAAACAAAGCTAAAGCTGGTGGGAATGGCAGTTGTCCACTTTCCTTCAAGTCCCGGGTAGATTGGTCCACTGCTGCAAAAACATCTGAGAAAAGCTTTCCTATCAAAGAAAAGACCTTTCTGGGAAAGCAGGAAAGCTGAACTGTGTCTGAAGCAGTTGTGCTGCTGAGTCAAAAGCTGTCTGGGGAAAGAGCCCAACCAGGACAGAACAGAACAATGCAGAAGTAAAGCTTTCTTTTCTGTCAGAGAAAGCATCTCTTTGAGAAAAGCTTTGTTTCAAGTGAGTCCCGGAGAGATAAGGGAGTGTAACCCTAAGGGGTGATTGCCTCTCGCATAAGCTCTGTCCTTGAGCACCCAGACAAGCACACGCAACCTACCAGGGGACTGGGCCAGGTGAAGGCCTGAGGGAAAACCACCTGTCCTAATGTGAGCTTAGATATGGCAAAAACCTCCCTTGATAAGCTTTATTTATAAACACAAACCTCAGACCCCAAAACAGAAATGGACTAAAGCCCCTACTACCTTCAGAAGCAAAAAAACTGTCACTGCGACATTGGGAAATTTTTCTGGGGTAGAAGGGATAATCTGAGACCAAACTGGGAAATGTCAGGGAGAAAGACTCTGAAGAAACAGAAGGGACATAATCCTCCCCAGAAAATGCATGACTTGAAAAAGCTGCTAGAATTTGAGACAGATTTGGGGGTGAAAAAAAAGCCCCAATCTGCAAAGGCAGCTAGCAGAGGAAGAGAGCAGCCTGAGATAGCTGAAGCTCTGCATCTGGGGAGAAAGGAACAAGCAAAATTGGAATAAAAAAATAAAATCAGTCGGAGAAAATCTCCTGAAGGAGCTATGGAAAAGCTGTTGTAAATGTTTTTCAATGGCTGGCTGAGGCAAACACAAGCCCTGAAGAAAGTTGCTATCAGGAATTCCAGCCTCACTGCCAGCTAACAGAGGCAGATGTGGTTCTGATGGGGCCAGTGTCTAATGAAGGAGAGACACGTGTTAAAGCCAGATGAGGAGAGAATAGAAATTTCTCAATGTCCCACAATGGAAAACTTAAAAAGCTTGGTTCAAATCTCTTGTTGCAAAAGCAAAAAATTGTAAAGCAAGTCCAGTAAAAGAGATCTGGAGGTTGACTCCCAGACCCAAAAAGAACTATGGGAAATGGAGTCCATAAGCTAGCTCTTAACAGTGAGCTGATGAAGAGAAATGCATTCTGGGAAATGTAGGTTTTCAGCTAAAGTTGGCGATACTGTCCAAAACCTTTTCAGCTCAGAATGAAGTTTCTTCTCAAAGCAATACTAGACAGCTTAATCTTCCCTCTTGATAACTCAAATCAGCCAAAAGCTACCTTAACAGCAAACAAGCCACTATAAAATCCTTAAAATGCTGGGCGGTGGTGGTGCACACTTACAATCCCAGAACTTGGGAGGCAGAGGCAGGTGGATCTCTGTGACTTTGAGGCCAGCCTGGTCTACAGAGCTAGGCCAGGACAGGCTCCAAAGCTACAGAGAAACCCTGTCTCAAAAAACCAAAAAAAAAAAATCCTTAAAACAAGGGAAAGCATTTTATACACTGAATATTATCTTAGATATGAAGAAACATATGTTGAAATTTAAAAAGTTCTTTGACTTCTGAACAATCTGCCTTCAATGAGGCATTCCTTTGCAAATCTAATAAGGACACAAGGAAATGATATTCTTAAAGAAATGACTGCTTTATAGATGGGAAACAAACTTCAGGAAATCTAGCTGTCTTACAAAAGAATTGCTTCACCTGAAACTTCCTTATAAGAAATCAATGCTAAATATCACAGCTGCTAATAATATCAGGAATTAAAGGTAATAAAGTGAAAATATCCAATCAAAGTAAGCTAATGAAGGATATGTTTCATGAAAGAATATCTATGTTCTTGACTCTTTTGAATAGTAACAGTTTTGGTAAAAATACTGGAACTAACAACAATCAAGTCAAAATATTTCAACAAATTCAAGACGCTATTCACAAAAGAAAGCTACCAGGCTTTGTGGGCCATATTAGAGCTCACTCCAATCTTCCTGGTCCTTTAGCTGAGGGTAATGCAATGGCTGATAAGCTAACAAAGATAGTAGTAGCATTATCCCAAGTGGAAATGGCTCAAGAGTCACATGGTCTTCATCAAAATAGCAAACGCTTAATTTTTAATGGCTAGAGCACAACCTGGGGAAGCTACAAAACATTTAATTGTGCACTGCTTGAAGTGTCTTTCATATATGGGTATACCAAAAATTATTAAAACTGATAATGGTTCTGGATATAGTAATAAGGCATTTCAACAATTTTGTACCCAATGAGAAATCGAACATAAAACAGGTATTCCTTATAATCCTCTGAGACTAGGTATTATGGAAAGGCTCATAGCAGTCTTAAAATACACCTTCAAAAAATAAAAATGGAAAAGGAAGAAATTTACCCTCGATCACCACATAATGCATTATATCATGCTGACTTTGAGTATGGATGTCCATGAGCAGTCTACCACAGACAGATTTTGGCACAGTGTCATCCAAGTGACTTTTCCTCAAGTGAAATAAAAGATCCCTGTCCAGGATTATGGAAGGGTGCTGATCCTGTGTTAACATGGGGTCAAAGACATGGTTGTGTTTTTTTTCACAAGAGGAGAATGAAGCTCAGTGGTTACCAAAGCATCTGGTAAGGAGCATGGAAGTAAGGAAAGTCATCTCCAATGATGTTCCTATAAAGGAACCAGAATGAAAGTGGCTTGATTAGTGTTTCTGAGGTTTTGTCACTGGAAATAGATTTCAGAGCTGTGCCACTTTTGACTTTACTACCTCCTTTAGAAAAATACTTTATATCACCTAATAGCTCTGCATAATTTTGCTGAGAGCTTTACAGCAGCTAAATATGGTAATTTCATCCTCAGGGTGAAGTGAAGGTTTTCAGAACAACAAACCAAAAGTACTGGTGTAATAGAAAAGTTTGTCTGAATTGAAGCACTTAGGGGAGCGATTATGAATTTGAGTGAAGGGACAGCCTCTACTTAAGAGCCGTTTACCGCTGACAGTGCATCTCTGCTGGTTCTGAAATGGCTGAGAGAACCGGCAAGTTTGGGGTGTGGCTTCATCCTGAGAATGTTACAGTTCCCTAGAAACTAGTATCACAATTCTATAACGACAACACTCACTAAATCCCAGTGTTGTATTGCAAAGCTGACTGTATACTCTAATCTTTAGAAATGATGTATGTACTTTCTATCAAATTAAATAGAGATCAGGATAATTAAGAGTAAGTAGAAAAAGATAAATAAGACATGTGAATTTGTAGAAATTCTTCTGTGTTAGATCTGTGTTAAGAAATCTTTAGGTGTTTGCTAAGTTAGATATTTGCTAATGGTTGCCCTATATAAGTTGGTAAAATCAATCTATAGAGTTCCTTTAAGAATATAAGCTTGCAAGAAGTATCTAAGGTAGTCTTAAAATATGTAGTAATCAGCCTGTAAGAAGTAAAGATGCTAGTTGTAAATATAAGTTTAAATAAGAAATAAGATGGAATGAATATAAGAAGTATATAAGAAGTAATAAGAAATATATTTGCTAAAGTAGTTCTATAGTTTCATTAAGGAGTATAAATAAGTAGATATTAATATGTTATATGTGAGTTTGTAAAGTGTAAATGTTGAATGTGAGTCTAAATGCTTTGCAAGGCAAAATGTTATATGTGAGTTTGTAAAAAAGTGTAAATATTACGTGTGAATCTATGCTTAATGTATATGGTGAAAGAACCTGAGACACAGAAGGTAGTGTCCTAGGACACTGCAAAGCAGGCAGTCTGAATGGTTTCAAAAGCTCCAGAGGCAGCTAAGAAGCTAAGAATGGTGGACTCCAGACCCAGCACAACAAGGCATCAGCAACTGAGTCCATGGAAAATCAATGCAACACAGAAAAACCTGAGCTAACATCAAAAAACGGTGTGGTTCAGAATACTACAACTAAAAAGATCTCTGTGAGATGACAAGTTGGAGAGATGCTTGTTTGAACTAAAATTGTTAACTGCAAAGTTTTGGTTGTAAAATATCCCTTCATATTTGGTAGTGAAAGCCTGATAACAGAATTTTATGAACTTTTTGAACTTAAAAAAGAGATAAAACTACAAATTTTTTTGTCATGGATTTCTTTATATTTGGAAGGCTAGTACCAGAATTTATCATTTGAATTTTGGGACTTAAGAAATGAAATGAATAATAGTGATTCCATTGCAATGGGATAATTTTAAATTTACTTCTAGTAATAACCTGGGAACTGTTTTGTGGAATTTGGGTTAAAAATGGAATTGGTTAAATGAAGAAATTTATTGTTTCTACCTAGAGTCAAGATACAATTTTGTGTATGCATATATGCCTTATTAACTGGAGATTCATGAATTGTTTTATGGAACTGTTTATGTAAAATGGAATTACTAGCCAGGGGTGGTGGTGCAAAACTTTAATCCCAGCACGCGGGAGGCAGAGGCAGGTGGATCTCTGTGTTTTTGAGGCCAGCCTGGCCTACAAAGTGAGCTTCAGGACAGCCTCCAAAGCTACTGAGAAACTCTGTCTTGAAAAAAAAACAAAAACAAAAAAAATGGAATTACTTTTGGAACTGGTTTTGTGTTGTAAATGGGACTGTTTAAATGGAAAAATTTGGGTTTTCTAACTAGGCTTGAGACTTTGCTTTAAAAATTATAAGGAAAAGTGAGAATTAATATTCCTTAGTCTATTTAATTTAAAAAAATATTTTCGTTGAGTGGATTAATGTCATGTTTTGTTAGTAAGAAATGGAAATGGGTATATTAAGAGAGTAATTTAAATTGTAAAATTTTATTAAGAAACTGCTTTTGGGGCTGGAGAGATGGCTCAGAGGTTAAGAGCACTGGGTGCTCTTCCAAAGGTCCTGAGTTCAATTCCCAACAACCACATGGTGGCTCACAACCATCTGTAATGAGATCTGGTGCCCTCTTATGGCATGCAGGGATGCATGCAGACAGAACACTGTATATATAATAAAGAAATAAATCTAAAAAAAATGCAACTAATTTAAAAAAAAAAGAAAACCTCTTGGGTTTGGGATTTAACTCAGTGGTAGAGTGCTCGCCTAGCAAGTGCAAGGCCCATGGTGTTCGATCCTCAGCTAAAAAAATTAAACAAAAACAAAAAAGAAAATGCTTTTGGGGCTGGAGAGATGGCTCAGAGGTTAGGAGTACTGACTGTTCTTCACAAGGTCCAGAGTTCAATTCCCAGCAGCCACATGATGGTTTAAAACCATCTGTAATGAAATCTGATGCCCTCTTCCGGCCTGCAGAGATGCAGGCAGAACACTGTATGCATAATAAATAAAATTTAAAAAACAAAAACCTGCTTTTGGATGTTTTGCTAAGTTTTCAAAGTGTAAATGGTCTGAGAATATTGCTTTTCAATATGGATTTATAGGAATTGTATAAGTTTGGGTTTTTTTCTAACCATGTTTGAGTTTTTGTTTAAAAATTATAAAGAAAAGGAGTTATGAGTGAATTAAGGTTGAATTATGTTTGCACAAATTATGTTTAACCTATTAGTATTAATGCACCCTGGTTTTGTGGAGTTAAGGAAATATTTAAGTTTGTGAATACATCAGAAGTTTTTCCTTTGTTCTTTTAGCAAGAAAATTCAAATGATTAAGAGTTAAAGTTGTAAGATTGACATAATTTTTAAGTATATATAGCACCATATATGTTAATTCAAATGGTTCTGTAAAGAGGTTGCTTTGAGTTGTAAGATTGGGAGAATTGTGACTATGAATAGCAATATTTATGTTAATCTGTTAAAGGTAATGATGAAGTTAAGGGGCTCTTTAAGTTTGCAATTGTATTAAGTTTTTGGTTTAGAAAGGACTTGAGGCAGCTAAGACTGCTGTAGTCACCTTGGACCTAATCCAAAAGAGAAATGCCATCTTTATCATCCTCTACTCCCATACTGGGAGGTATAACAGCTATGGAGATTGCAGTAAGCTATTAATAATCAGTTATTTATATATATATAGTGGGAGCTTGTTTTCGGGTTTCTATGGCTTTATCCAGGAGGTCCACATAGAGGATGATTAGGGTCACAGGCCTGAGTTCAGGTGTCTGAAATGTCTGCACTTGGCTGTGCTGGAAGGAGATCTTTTGCTCTACCCCCTTGGCATCTCTATAAATACCCTGGGGCAGAGACAGTAAGATCCCATTGGTATAGGTTCCAGGCCCTCTCGAGGCTATCCTTTATTTTCTATCTGTTTTTCTCCACACTATAAATCTTTCTATCTAATATTTCCTGCTGCTCACACTCAAGAAAACTCTGGAGAGTTGTGGGATTGGTCGGTAAATGCCCCACAAGAAAGAAAGAAAAATAAATTTATAAAGAAAAATCTCTTTTATTATAGAGTGTATCCATCTCTGGCTAATGCTAAAAAAAGAGCCAACCTAGACGAGATCTTGCATTCTACATATGCTATCATCATTGAGAAATTTGGGTTCAGGCTCCAGGTGACACTGTGAATAATTTGAATAGGTACAGAAGACTTCAATTCTATTCACTTAGACAGATAGGAAACTTAAAGAGTAAAGACATTTCCAAAATTTTTATTAAGTACCTCAGTGATATGAAACAGCAGGATCTTTTTCAATGATGGGGTCCTGAGGTGAAGGTCATAGGAGGTGAGAAAGAGAAGAAAACTGTAAGGTAGAAAGGGTAAGAGCTGGGATGGGGAGGTGTTGCAAAATCTATGTCTCATGTCAACTAAGCTTCTTAAGAAGAATAGCAGTCTGGCAGTGGTGGCACATGCCTTTACTCCCAAGACTCAGGATGCAAAGACAAACAGATGTCTGTGAGTTCTAGGTCAGCCTGGTCTATGAAGCAAGTTCCAGGACAGGTACCAAAACTATAGAGAAACCCTGTCTCAAAAAACCAACATAAATAAGAAAACAAACCAATGAGAAGAATAACAACCTGTATATGACTTCCAGCGGGGACATGGAAGGAAATGGTGAACTTCTAAGAAGTCAGCAGAAAGTACCATACAATGGGACAAACACAAAGAGGAGGCTAATCAATTAATGCTGCACAAGGGAAAACAGGGTATCTCAAGAACATTACAGTCTAAGCCCACAGTGACCTATGGACTGATAACCACAGCCTCCTCTAGTGGAAGGATTTGGATTCTCATGACCTGAAATAATCCCACCACAAAGGCCCTGGTGGCAGACCATTACCAGCTCTCTCAAGCATACTCCTGGTTCTGTGGAAGGAGTCCTGTTTTATTGTCAATATATCAGGCTCTTAGTGAAAGATCCCAAGGCCTAGGCCCCAGCCTGTTACTATCTCTCCCAACAATGGGGGGACAAATGAAAGCCTTGCTTGATTAGGCCAGTCCTTAACACAACACTGTTTCTCTTTTCAAATACTTGTCACCTGGTTTCATATTGCCCATCTGGGAGACCTTTGCTTTTCTCAAGAAGAAAATTAGGACTTTATGGTGTGGGGCTCTTCAAAATAGATTGACCACACAGCTGCCATGACAGGTTTAGAAGCCCAAAGTTTCTGGAAGGCAAAACCTGGACTGATGAAAGCCATAAGCTGACCCTACCCTGTGGGGCCTGCATCTAAGAAGAAATACTTGACATTCTGAACATTCCCTATATTCGGAGGCAAAAGTCAGACAATCAGGGTCTTGAACCCTAGCAATCCCTTTATCCCAACCTCTGTTATGATTAAAAAACCCAATGTGCCTGAGCTCTGGGTTCTCTGCTCAAACTGCTTCATGAGACAGAATTCAAACTCTGAGCTTATAAATAAAAGTCTGTGGTGGTCTTTTGGGATTGCCTGCAATCTGTGCAAAACATTTGGCACACCAGTCCTTAAGGTTGATTGTGACCTTGTAATACCTCAATGAGCAGCTTGTTAGAATCCCATTCTCTGATAAAAGTTTGGGCCTAGTGGCTGGTTGTAACTTAGCAGTGGCTCCTTTTAATGGTTTGATCCAAATATCTAGACAATCCTGATGAACAAAAGTTTCTCCTACCCTTCTAATCTCTAATGGGCCTGGTTAGTATGGACTTATCTTTGGAGTGAATTAGAAACAGTCTTCCCTAGGCTAAATTCTAGTTTGGGAGATTTACTATCTGCTATGCATCAGTAAATCTTTTATATCACCAATTCTAAGCTTGTACATCACATCTTAGTAGTGAAGTGCTACACAATGCATGAGATGCCATTTACAACCTACACAAAATTAGCTATAAATAGATATTACATATAAAAGGTAAATGCAAAATACTGAACCTCTAGAAGGAACTCTCAGTTTGGCAGCCTGCTTTCCATGGGTGCACCAAAGCATGTTGAAGTTCACCACAAAGATATTTTTAAGCACGGTTTGCTACTTCCAATTTTGGGAGCAAGTTCAGCCCACAAAGCAGTTATTCAGAGGATTGCTCCTGGGTCCAGGGAGTTTTAAGTACCATGTGGGATTTCACAGGACTGGGGTTCTGCAGGCAGGTTCCCACCCAGATCGGGGCTGGACACACCACACTCACTCTTGCATCTCACCATCTGCTCCACCCATCAGGAAACAGCAGCCCCTCACTCACCATGTCATGGCTTCCCAGCTCAGCCATGCTGTCTGCTCAGCTCCCTGCAGGAGCACTCACAGCACACCACACCACACAAAACTGCTGGAACCAGCCCTTATGCAAAGCAAAGACTGAAAACCGCTGGGCGGTGATGGCGCACAAGCCTTTAATCGTAGCACTCGGGAGGCAGAGCCAGGCGGAACTCTGTGAGTTTGGGGCCAACCTATTCTCCCAAGCGAGTTCCGGGAAAGCACAAAGCTACACTTAGAAACCCCATCTAGAGGAAAAAAAAAAAAACAGACTGAAAGGCTGTGGCTGCAGGAAGAACCCTGTACCACTTTTGACTGGCAGTTCATCTGGAGGACCTGATTGGCTAGTGAGGCCTGAGTGACAGGAGCACATCCCATAGGGTTACAATGTGCTTAAAGACACAGCACAATGTTTCCTGACCCTCTGTTTAGCCCCAGACAAAGATTTTTTCTAGATCAACAGAGATATGCAAATTAATAGCACTTGCCACTGGCTCTAAAGCAGACCCCATTCTCCTCCTGCTCTCCATTGGCACTTCCTCTCCTTCCTCCTGGACACAATGTGACTAGCTAGCCTGCACAGACTACTATATACTATGTGGGGTGCAGTGAATCCCTGTAACACTGGCAGCAGGGTGCCTGGAATATTAACAACTAAAGAAAGATATAAAGACACACAAGGAGAGTGTTTGTTGTGTGACTGAACACTGACATCAAGTGAAATGAAAGTACGGTTTGCCTGGTTGTCACAGTGACCTCAAATAACCACCAAAGAAAAGGAGGAACTAGATCACAACCAAGAAATTAGGTCCATTGCCTTAAGAGTTTTTTTTACCAGATATTCAGAGCAAACTGTTGGGAAATGAATAATAGTAAACAGTAGTCTTAATGGATAGTTTAATACTTAGAGAATAATTGAGCTACGAAGAATGTGTTTATAGGCACTATTACGAGTCAGCATATCTTACTCAATGGGCAGGTGAAAAAAAATACAATTGCTTTATTCTACATGATCAGAACTGGTAGAACAAATCTCTCCATGTATGAAGAAAGTTGATTGATTTATTGATTGATTGATTTGTTAGTACCTTCCTTTGTTTGTTTACTTTTGCTTTTCAACACAGGTTCTCTGTGTAACTTTGGAGCCTGTCCTGGATCTCACTCTGTAGACCAGGCTTGCTTAGAACTCACATAAATACACCTGCCTCTGCCTCCTTAGTGCTGGGATTAAAGAAGTGTGCAACTACAGCCTGACATGGCTAGTTAAAATGGCATCACTATGGAAGGAGCCATGGCCTTCCACTGAGCCAGCCTGTTCAGAGGCAAATGTAGCTTCATTCTGAGGTTAATATGGTTTCTCACAACCATTCACATGAAAGGAGTGTATACAGTGCTGTCAAGTGATTTTCCTTGAAGTTTTTGTATTTGTGTTCTCTATCTTTTCCATCACTGAGAATGGCATTGGTACAGTTAACTTTCAGATTGGACATGAAGATTGACATGGCCTCCAAAGTAATATTTTTCACTGTGTCATTTTTTTTATTTTCAGCTAAGATCTTGTTACACACGATGAACATGCCACAGGCATTTCTTTCCTTCATTTTTATAATTTATACATGTTTCTGGATCACATTGCAGTAAGAATACTCCTAAATATCTCTGCTTTTACATTGTGACCATGTTCACAAGTGGATTTGGTTACTTGTCTGCTTAAGAATAGAGGTAATTCTACATGAACATGTCCAGACTTCCTAAGTAAAATCCACATAATTTGTATAGGAAAAGCATGTATTCCCTTCCTCTTGCAAGTAAGAAATTTTTACCATTTCTTCATTCTTGGCTACTGTGGTGGTCATTTCTGGTAGTAAAATGGACTACTTCTGGAATTTACTAAAACAAGAAAAGTTGGGTATACCTGTGATGGATTTTTTTTAATGTTTTCAAATTAAAGACACATCTTCAATTTGGATCATTTGAGGTGAAATCCAATTTCAGATGCTGAGTGGCTGTGTAAACATTTAACCATAGCACCCAGGAGGCAGAAACAGTTGGGATGTCCTTGGTTTGATGCTGGCCTATTCTACAGAATGAGTTCCCAAGCTACTTGGATAAACCCTGTCTTAAAAACACCAAAAAATGAAACAAAGTTTAAGATGCACCTTTAATCTGGATTGTTTCTCAGGAGGCCGAACACATATATAAATTATATTGAAGGAGGATGCTCTGTCTCTTTGCCTGCTTGTCTTAGCACTGGCTACAACTTCATTCCTTTACCAACATTAGAGCCTACTTTCTTGGAATTTTGGTGTATACTGAGGGCCAGCTGAAATATCTAGCCTCTTGAAGTGAACATCTACCAGACTCTTCAATTTTCCACTGATAGGCAAAAAGTGTTGTACTACCTGAACCACAGATTTTGAGACTTTCAATTAAATCAGTTTTCTACATACATGAAGAGATGCATTCTACCAGTACTGATCATGTAGAGAACCTTGAATAATACAGTTGTATCAGGAATCTGAAAGAGTCTTATTAATAAAATCAAACCTGAGGCCAGTTATTGGGGTGAATGCTGGAAGATCAGATAAGTAGAACAAGCCACAGCTTCCTCAGCTCACCAGTTCCTCAGCTGATTCTGTTTCCTCACATCGGAAGCTTCTGAGTCTTCATCCAGATGGGTCTGAGCTGAACTGTGTTGCTCAAAGCCTAAAAGCTTAGCCAGCCAACTGCTTCTAGTTTCTGGTCTTCACGCCTTATATATCTTTCCCTTTCTGCCATCACTCCCTTGGATTAAAGGCTTGCTAAACGCTTGTGTTTCCATGCTGGCTGTATCCTTAAACACACAGAGATTTGCCTATCTCTGCCTCCCAAGTGCTGGGATTAAAGGCATGCAACACCATGGCCCAGCTTCTGCTCTGGCTTGCTCTGACCCATTTTCTAGCCACCATTTTTGGCTCTGTATCTAGTGGCTGTCTGTTTTCTGACCCCAGATAAATTTATTAGTGTGCACAATATTTTGGGGAACACAATACCACCACATACAGTTGTGTTTTTTCACCTGCCCCCTGAGGAAGATGTGCTGGCTGACAAGGCTGTGTATAAAGACATTATCCTTGCTCAATTATTCTCTAAGTATTCAACTTTCCATGAAGACTACTCTTTATCAGAATTTATTTGCCAAAACCTTTCTCTGGATTTCGGGAATAAAATTCCTTAACCATTGGGCCATCATCCATCTTTCTAATGGGAGAAAGACCTATTATCTTCTTTGTGATCTAGTTTCTGCTTTTTTTCTCATTTTCTGAAGTCCCTGTTGTTAGTTAAACTCCAAATGTTGGATAAACTCCAAATGTTGGTTAAAGCAGTGCTGCTGGTGGATGTCCATCGCCAGCAGTGGCCAGCTGGAGGTGCGTGCTGCAGAATAATCACAAGGCATGGTTACCTTTGTAGATCTTTATTGAGAGAGGGAGGGAGGGGGGAGAGGGAGAGAGGGGGGAGAGACAGACATAGAGAGACAGACAGACAGACAGACAGAGAAAGAGAGAGAGACAGTGACAGAGACAGAGACCACATGGAGGGAAGAGAGAGGGGGAAGGGGGAAAAAGGAAGAGACATAGAGAGGGCCTGCCTACTTTTTAGGCTGGCCTGCATCCAAGGATGATGATGCAATCAAGGACAAAACTCTTAACCTGTGACAACCAGGTAAAAAGTACCTTCAATTCACCTGTTGCCACTTTGAATCCTCGTAGAAAACATCTTCTTTTGTGTCCTTCAAACTCTATTTAGTTGTTAATCTAGGTACACTTCCAGATGAATGACAGACAATCACTCCCTCCCACATAGTATAGTGGTCTGCACAAGCTAGCTAGCCACACTGTGTCCAGGAGGAGGAAGAGGAAGTTCCTATGGAGAGCAGGAAGATAGCAGGGTCTGCTATTTGAGCCAGGGCCAGGTGCTATTGAAATACAAATCTCTGCTAGTTCAGATCAGGCCTGGGTCTGGGGTGGAGGACAGGATCAGGAACCACTGTGTTATGTTTTTAAGCACACTGTAACTCTATGGGAGGTGCTCTTCTAACTCAAGCCTCATTAGCCAATCAGACCCTCCAGGAGACCTGCCAGTCCTAAATTGTGCTGGGTCCTTCCAGTCAACTTGTAAGAGAATTTGGTGCCACGGGTTTTGTGTACTGTGTGATGAGTTCTGCTTCAGGAAGGTGAGCAGAGAGTGTAGGTAAGCTGGATATCCAAAACATGGTGAGTGAAGGGCTGCCGTCCCCAAACTCAGTAGAAGTGGTCAGTTGAGTCATGGGATCCAGTTTAGTGTGTGCCCCCTGGCTGAGTGGGAGCCACTGGCTAGATGTAGAGTTGCACATGTTCTTGCCTGGTCCTTTATTGTCCAGCTTGGTTCTGCTTATCCTGCACATTCTAGTGTGTTTCTGTGTGGTCCTGGGTTGTGTTTGAAATTCTTGGGCTGGCTGGCAGCCTCTGTGTAACTTTGCTCTGCTGGCTGCATCTGTGCAGAGCATTGGGAATGGGACTGTGATTTGAAATAACCTTGTTGACATCACTATGAAATGCTGGCACCCTTAGTGATTATGTTGTCCCTATGGAAACCAAGTTTACCGAACTCAGAGAAACAGGGTTCTGGGAAGTTGAAGGCTAGAGAGAGACACTGCCAGCCGCCACCATGAGAAGCAACATGTAAAGACACTGGTAAGCCACAAGCCATGTGACAAAATATAGATAAGCAGAAATGGGTTAATTTAAGAGAGAAGAAGTAGATAACAAGCAGCCTGCCACGGCCATACAGTTTCTAAACAATGTAAGTCTTTGTATGCTTTCTTGGTTGGGTCTGAGCGACTGTGGGACTGGCGGGTAAGAGAGATTTGTCCTGACTGGGCCAGACAGGAAAACTCTAACTACACAGGGTCCTGTATATTCCAGAAGTAATGTACTTTGAACTTTTCACATTTAGGTTTAGGATCCATCTAGAGTTAATTCTGTGGAGCTTATAAACAGTATATTCTGTGTAAAGTAGCATTCCACTGCTAAACTGTGATGTTAAAGAGTAGAATTGACAGTAAACAGTCTTTCCAGTTCTTAGGAAACATTAATTCACAAAGTAGAATTTAGGTAAGGTGGGGCTGTATCTCAAATACCCCAAAGATAAGTAGTATGATTGACATGACTGTTAGAGATTAATATGATGAGATCTAAATATTTGTTTTCCAAGATTAACCAGCTACATTCCCATAACAAAGGAGACAACCCTGAATTATAACCAGCAGAAAGACCCATCTCTCCTTAAAAATCTGGCTTCCAAATGCTGCTCAAATGAAGATTACAAAGTCAAAGCCAACTTGAATTCCTGTTATGCCATAGAGATATATTAATTTTAGAAAAGGGGTGTCTAGTCTTTGTGGAAAGCAGTTTGGGTCAAGGTTTCTTATTGGCTGAGGTGGACATGAATCTTCTCTGTAGCATGAGAAAACATTTCCAATCATCTTAGGCCAGTCCTGTGCTACAGTTAATTCATCATCCCTCTC
>NW_023413351.1:0-12181 GCF_903995425.1 Onychomys torridus
CACACACGGGAGATAAAATGCTAAATCTGTGCCTGAGGAGCCAAATCCGTTACTTCATCTTTCTTTGTCATAGGCTGGGTGAGAGTCATGTAAGCTGGGTAACAGGATAAGTTGTGCAATTCTGTCTCCCGGGGAAATGGCAGTGATTCCTTTTGGTGATTCAACCATGATTTTAACTATATCTGTATAATCTCAGTCAATTATCCCAGGATGGATTCGCAATCCCCTTAATGTAGTAGATGATCTTCCTATTAACAATCCCACTGTCCCAGGGTCAAGGGGGCCTTGAAAATCAGACTCCAATACTTGCACCCCCATTTGTGGGGTTAATATGAGTCTGGTAGTGGCACGGAGGTCCAATCCTGCTGAACCTGCAGTGGCTCGCCACGGTGTTTGGGATGTCTGAGGGTCGGCCACTGCTCTTGATTCCCTTCCTGTCTCTGATCCTCCATTGCCCCATATATTTGCAGGCCCTGAGGCTGGGGGCCCCGCTGTCCGTTTTTTTGGAGGAGTATTATTCCTCAGAGGCTGTCCATTAGTGTCCTTGATTGACCTGCATTCACTCTCCCAATGTTTTCCTTTCTTACACTTAGGACATAGTCCCGGGACCAGACATTGGTCACTCCCTGGTCTCTGGTTACTTCCCCCTTGATTACTTCCTCCTTGGGGGCAGCTGAGTCTCATATGCCCCATTTTACCACATCGGAAGCAAGTCCCAGTGTCGCCTGCCCTCTTCTGACTAATTTGTAAAACTGCAGCAGCCAGCCCAGCATTGGTTAGTGGTCCCCCTAATTCCCTGCACACTTTCATCCAAACCTCCAATCCTTTAGTTTTGTAAGGTGTAATGGCAGCTCTACATTCCTTAGTGCACTGCTCATAAACCAACTGCTTAATTAATGGCATGGCTGTATCAGGATCACCAAATATCTTTCCAGCCGCATCCACTAGGCAAGCTACAAAGTCTGAGAAGGGTTCCATGGGTCCTTGGACAATTTTAGTGAGATTACCACTAACTTCTCCTCTATTGGGTAATGCCTTCCAAGCTCTGGTAGCAATGTTGTTAATTTGCTCATAAACCTGAATAGGATACCCATTCTGCTGATTTGCAAATCTACCTTGCCCAAGCAACATATCCATATCCCAAGCAGCTTGGCCTCCACCAGCAGCCCTGTTAGCTGCAGCCTGTTCACTAGCGAACTCTATCAGAAAGGCTTTCCATTCTAAATACTGACCAGAACTTAAACAGGCTCGTGCAAGGTTCATCCAGTCTGACGGAGTCATAGCAAATCTATGCAGAGTTTCCAACTGAGCTACTGTAAAGGAAGCTGTAATACCATATGTCAGGACAGACTCTGCTAATGATTTAATAATCTTGAAATCTAGAGGTTCATGATATCTCTGATTCTGAGGATTCTGAAATACTGGGAATGCAACTTGCATTTCTGTTCTAACTTCTCTCCATACTCTAGGATTAAAAGACACTCCGACCTCTGCCCCCGTTGCTCCAGGATATGGAGGGGGAGCAGAAGGGACCACGCTCTCATGGCCCTTTTCTAACTGTTTGGATCCTCTTCTCTCTTTTCTTTTCTTTCTAACCCTCACTCGTTGCAATGACTCACAAACGGATTCAACATCCTCATCATCCAAGACAGAGTTGGAGAGATCAGAAGCACCCGAGTCTTCCAACTCAGAAAGGCTAGGATATAAATTGGTATATTTTTCTCACCTTTTGCTTCTTTATCCTTTATTTGACCTGCCTTTTTAGGTACTGCTTTCTCTGAGGTTGCCTCTTCTGATCTTTCTTTCTGCAGTATTTCCAGAGCAGTTTGGCCATTCTCAACCGCCTCACTGCATCTCTGATCTTCTAAACATCCTCTCATTAGTTTCCAGACTGGTCTAACCCCATGCTTAAGTGTGCCTTGCTCTGCAGCAAAGTCTAGGTCTCTTCCCAATTTCTCCCAGGAAGACACTGTAAGACTTCCTGAAATTGCAAACCAAGGAGCAACAACATCACACTCTTCCAGAAATCTTTCTAGGGTGCTTTTCCTTATCTTCAATTTCTTAGAGAGAAGCAGCTCATTAAGAGCCAGAAAAATTGGGTGCGAGGAGGAAGCGCCCATCTTGGCATATCCTTTCTTCCTCAATTTGAGAGGTTTCTCAGAGCCTTTACCGAACAGCCCCAGCCTTCCGGTTTCACTTGCTTATTTTGTTTTTCTGATTACCCATCCTCTATGGTCGCAGCTCTACTGTCCCGCTCCCCCTTTATCTACAGATGAGAGCAAAGATCTTGCTTTTGTCACGGATCCCCAATTTACCTGAGGACTTACCGGTATACCCCCTGACTGCAGAAAGTTCTGAGCCCCACAGAGAGACGTGGTAGTTCCCCGTACGGGCCACCACCTGTTGCGACCGCCTTGACCAGCAAGGATGACGCAACACCGGAGCTCTTCTTTAAGCAGTTTATTCAGGACCTTGTTAGTAGTGATGTCTTCCCCGCGGGCAAGCCTCTCCCAGCCCTTAAGTAGGTCTGGGCTACCAACCCCAGACAGCCACGTGGGCACTATCCATAGGTCCACGCATATGCAAGCGGCACACAAATCCAGCCATAGCTAAATAAGGAGATGTTTACCACAAAGAGTACTTGCCATCGGGAAGGCAGAAGGTGGAAGCCAGCGCCATCTTTAAGGTGCGGCTACACGCATCTCTCTACAGGGCGGGAATGGGAACATGAGCGATCAGTTTGGGGGGGGAAGGGGAGAGTACTGAAAGAGACTACTAGAAAAGGGGGCATTTTGGGGACAGGTTAAAAACCTGGCACAGGGGAATCTCCCAAGAATCTCCAAGGATGACCCCAGTCAAGGCTCCTAGCAATAGTGGATACATAGCCTGAACTGGCCATCTTCTGTGACCGGACTGATGCCTAACCCAATTGTCATCAGAGAGGCTTTGTCCACCAACTGATGGAAACAGATGCAGACCTACAGCCGAACATTAGGCGGAGTTTGGGAAATTCTGCAGAAGATGGGGAGGAAGGAGTGTAGGAACCAGAGGGGTCAAGGACACCACAAGAAAACCCACAGAATCATCTAACCTGGGCTCATAGGGGCTCACAGAGACTGAACAGACAACTAGAGAACATGCATGGGACTGACCCAGGCCCTCTGCATACATGTGACAGTTGTGTAGCTTGGTCTTCTTGTGGGACTCCTAACAGTGGGAACAGGGGCTGTCTCCCACTCTTTTAGTCTTTTTGGCTTTTGGGACCCAACTCCTCATCCTGGGTCACCTTGCCCAGCCTTAATACAAAGGGAGGTGCTTAGTCCTCCTGCAACTTGATATGTCATGTTTTATTGATACTCATGGGAGACCTGCCCTCTCCTAAGCAGAAACGGAGGAGGAGTGCATTGGGGGTTTGGAACATACAGGGGTTGGGGTAAGAACTGGGAGGAGAGGAGAAAGGGGAAACTGTGGCCAGGCCCTAAAGCAAGTAAATAAATAAACAAATAAATAAACACTAACATCCACCAAAGCTTGGTCCTAAACCTTTGCCTTCTTTGCAGTATTGACACTAAAGCTTAGGCTCCAGGCATATTAGGTAAGTACTCTACTGCTGAGCTTTATCCCAGCCCTAGACTTTCTTCTTTTCTTACCCTGTCCCTACATGATCTCCCTCAGCCAACAATTCCAGTGAACTAATTATGATTCAGAACCCTACGCTCTGTCTGGGTCTTTTCTCTAAGGTCCAGATGCATATATCCATCCATTTAACGAATTATTTCCCTTGTCAAAAACTGAACTCAATCCTCTCCCAAGTCTACAGTTTGTCTTCAATATTCTTCAAATATCCCAGGTCAATCCTAATATGAACTTTAGTAACACAATGAACTGCTATTCACAGTGGCCCTTTAAAATATAAAATTTACATATAGTACAGTGATCATCTGATACTTTTTTGGGATTTCAAATTTTGTGACAGATTGAATTTTTTTAACTTTTAAAAATTCTATCTTATGTGTGTGGGTATTTTGCCTGCATATATATGCCTGTGTACCATGGATATGCCTGGTGCTGAGGAAATCAGAATAGGGTACTGGATTCCCTGACATTGCCACTATGTAGGTGCTAGGAATTGAATGTGGGTCCTCTGGAAGAGCAGGCAAGTTCTGTTAAGTGCTGAGCTATCTCCCCCTCCCACAATTACTGTTTTTTATTCTTAATAGATTTTTCACCCTTAATTGCTGTTCCTTATGATATCCTTCAGTTTCTGGTTATTAGTAAAATAAACAGGATAACTTTCTAAGAAATATGCTAATCTCCCTCAAGAGAATTCTGAAACAGCACTGAGATGGGAAGATGGCAGGAGAGGAAGGCTACAGTGAGCTGATTACTCAAAACTTCTTTCTGCTCCGTGCTGAAATAGCTGTTTTCAGAAGCAAGAAGATAACAGAGTTAACATTAAAAATCACCATCCACAGGTTGTTCCTGACTTGCCTTTTCCCCACCAGCACTTGCCTGTCATCTCCAGACAACCATTACCTGCTCCTCACGTTTGCTCTTTTCCTTTCCCCCAAACCCCTTCTTGTGGTCCTGACAGTTCATCAGGTCATCTTTGCCTTCCATTTTAAGGCACAAGAAAATGGTAAGACAAGGCTGGGGAGATGGCTTAATGTTGTGCAAGAATGAGGACTCAGGGGGTTAAGTAAAGAAACTTCCCTTGAGACGTGGTTCTTGTCCCTTTTTTTCTACTTTTTAGGTCCAGGGCCATTCTAGAGCCTAAACATTTTAATCCCAAAAAAATCTCTATACAAGACACTAAGGATCTGAAACACTGGAAGTATAGCTGTTGTTAGAAACACACACACACACACATACACACACACACACATACACTGTGCCTGTGTGTGTATCTATTTTACAAGTTTAACTTTGTGATTATACAATATTTAGATACCACTGGACAAGTGACAAAATTACAATAAAAGTACCACCGTCAGAGTCCAAAGGACCCACCAGGCCACCATCAAGTACAGGAGCTTCCAATTCCCCTTTCTCCATATTGTCAATTTAATTCAACAAATCAGGTACTTATATCAAGGTTAGAGAAAGCTCTGAACAGAGTGTGGCATCAGTGACATGTGGTGCCAAGCAGATCTTTCTTGTTCCATATATAGCTACAAACCACATAAGGCTAACTACAATTAAATAAAATTAACAAAAATTTAGTTCCTTGAAATATGGCCGCCCCATTAGTCAAACTTAAAGCACAAATAACAGCCATGGCTAGTGGCTTCCATACTGGACAGCACGGGACAGAACAGTCTGTCACTGCAGGAAGTCTGTCTAGCATCAAAACAGACTGGAAATCTCAGCAATGCAAGAAGATGATCAACTAAGGAGGAAAACTATGTGTTCTGACACTTCTGAACCTGCTCCAGGGCCTAGTAAGAACTGCTCTACTGTCTCCCACAGCCGCTCCTCTTCCACACAGACCTCTGGCTTCCCCCCTCTCTTATCTACTTCTTCACAGAACACAAACCCCACTCCCTCGTGCTTGTAGGCACAGTTCTCCAATAGGATGGCTCTCCTTCAGAAAAGTACTGACGTAACCCAAGGATTATTTAGTAAAGCATGTTTGCAGCTTTTGTTAACTAAATATATGCATTTTTAAAAAATGTACAAACCATGAGCCACCTTGTTCATATCTCTGAAGATGACAGTGGACCCACTACTTTCCAAAGACCCTAGCTGTCTGAACATTCAAGAGATACAGAGAAAACCTTTTGTATAATAGTCCTAAAGCAATGTCTACCAGAGTTCATTTTTTTCCACTGAACTTCCTGCTAATGTCCTGAAGTAGAGCAAAGAGAAATGCCAAGAATAATTATTCAGCTGAAAAAGTTAAGTAAAATTAATAAATAAATGTTTCAGGTGGTGGTGGCACACACATTTAATTCCAGCACTCAGGAGGCAAAGGCAAGCAGATCTTTATAAGTTTGAGGCCAGCCTGGTCTACAGAGCTAGTTCCAGGATAGCAAAGGCTTTACAAAGAAACCCTGTTTCCAAAAGCAACCAAGCAAACAAAATGTTCCATAAATAAAAACCAGTCTCAATAGAGAAATATTCAAGAACAATAAAAACATTTCTATTATAATTCATGTGCTAGACCTGCCCTTTAAATGTGAAATAAGGCTTGCAAGGGTTCTGTATACACTCCAAAAGATTGTAAGATTTATGTAACTTTACATTTGCTTATCTACTCTATTCACCTGTTTCAAATGGTAAAACATTGTGTTTTCTTTCTTTCGTTTTTTTCAGGATACAATATATCAAGGGAGATATAGTAGGTGCAATGTCAAGTGAAATGAAAATAAAATTAACCAATATCTGTGCAAACTTATTTGTTATTAGCTTTTGCTCATGAGATAGAAGAAAAAGTGAACAAGTTTCTTCCTTTTTATTATTTTGTTTTAAAGAAGCAAAGATGAAGTCCATCACTGCCCAGTTCTTAAAGATTTCTTATACCTGAATGTATGTGCACCACATTGAACCCGGTGCCCAGAGGTCAGAAGGCATTGGGATCCTCTGGAATTGGAGTTACAGAGACAACATGTGGGTACTGGAAACAAACTGGAGTCCTCTACAAGAACAACAAATGTTCTTCGCCACTGAACCTTCTCTCTAGCTCTAGTACCCTTTATTTTATATTAAAGAGAACTTACTAATACTTTCCACAACATTTCTTACATTTCTACTAGGGCTCATCAGGCTATGAAATAATTTCCCCTAAAACAAATATAATACTAGTGAAAACAGTATTAATGTATTCATAGTCATCTACTTTAGGATGACCATAAATCCTGGCTTGGCCAGAACCTGTTTTAGGTCACCAGTGCTTCTTTTATTCTCACTCACCATTGCTAGTCACATAAAAGGGACTAGTTACTTCAGAAAGCTGGTTGGCAGTTTTTCTAAAGTTGTTTAGATACTCCATCCACCCAAATCCCTCCTTAAATCTGTCAGGGTAGGTTTCTGTTAAATAAAACACACAGAAACAATTTAACGATTTAAGTAATTCATGTACAATGTACAGAAAAAAAATAAGTTTTGATTTAAGAAACCACCAAAAGTTTTAAATTAACACAAATAGATACTCATTATGCAAAAATGATAAAAATTAATTTCCCTATATCAGGTATACTTAAAATATTTCAGTATATCAACAAAATAGTGTTCCAAGCTAAATAAATAAATAATGTAAAAATAAAATAAAACTATTTTAAAATGTCTCCCAAGCAAACTTATCAGGGAACCTTAGCTGTTCCCATTTTGCAGATGGGTAGAGTGCAGACTCAAGGTGGTTAGGAAAATTGCTTAGTAACAGTGCCAGGAGTCAAGCTTTCGATAGTGTGTGTGGCTTTGGATCTTGGGATCTTTCTGTGATATAATGTCCCCTCTGGTGTACACAGCAGGAGGCTCCCGATTATCACATATTGGAATCTTCCTGTTCATCTGTTTGCTATCACTGTGTTGACTTGTACAAGGCTCCCACCACCACCTCCTGGAGAGGAGCGGTCGGCCTGTGGAGGACAGCAGGTTTGTGGGGCTGGGGAGGGGCAGTACAGAACAAATGCTGCTGGTTTGCGCTGTGTATCTCAGTGTTCTGTTCTGAGGAGAGGAGCGGGGTCCTTTTCTTGTCCCTTGTATTTGGAAGATGTGGAGCCACTTGCCTGATACAATTTCTGACTTTGGGGGCAGGAAGCACTGAGCCAGTGTTCTTCCCACTGAGTAGCACCAACCCCTCCCATCTCCTCCCCATTCCACCTTTTCTGTGAGCTTTATTGACACCTTATTACCTGGTGGGTTTTTGAAGATAGGGTCTAACTAAGTATCTATGGTTGTCTTGGAACTCATTATGTAGCTACATTGCTTGGGATCAAACTCAAGGCAATCCTCCTGCCTCTGCTGAAGCGGTAGGATTATAATCATGAGCCACTATGCCTGGCTTCCCTGAATATCTTTAGGTACAAAGTCTGATGTATTTGACTCAGTGGTGTTTGGTACATCAAATTATATAACAAATAAATTAATAATTAAATAGATAAATAAATAAATGCATAGAATCTACAATTCGCAGGAGGGAACTGTGTTTCCCTATGCGTGGAAGGGACATGCTGTACCCTGAGAAGCACAAGGCATGCTGGGGGAGAACCTTGCTTTGGCTCCCATAAGGCCAAGCAGACACAGGCTCTTCTCCAGTAGGTGTAACCCCTATGGAATCCTATACCTGAGTTCCCCCATCTACAAAACCAGTGCTCGTGGTTCTGCCCTCACAATGTAACTTTTTTCTCTTTTTGTTTTCATCTAACAACCCCTCCCCATATTAAGAATCAAACCCAGAATCTTGAACGTGCTGAGCAAGACAAGCACCATAGCATAGGGCTGTATCTGTAAGCCTTGGTTTATTATAGTGCGACAGGGTCTCACTAAGCTGTCCAGGCTGGCTTTTGACTCAGGGTAGAACCCAGACTGGCCTCTCTCCTTCCATTCTTCCATCCCCCTCCTCAGTCTCCTGAGTTGTGAGATCACAGGCCTATACTATCAGATGTAGTTGGGTTTTTTCTTATTTATTTACTTCTCTCTCTCTCTCTCTCTCTCTCTCTCTCTCTCTCTCTCTTCCCTCTCTCTCTCTCTTTCTCTCTCTCTCTCTCTCTTTATCTCTCCCTTCCTCCTTCCTTTCCTCCCTCCCTTCCTTTCTTTTTCCTTTTGATGAAGTCTCATATCGCCCAGGCTGGCCTTGAACTCCTGAACCTCTTGGGTCCACCTCTCAAATGCTGGCATTACAGGTGGGTACCACCTCTCCTACTCTTTATAATCTCCTTTAAGAGCATTTCATTGGAATAGGTTTTGCATTACAGACCAGTTCTCAACATAGCACCAAAAGCCTGTGTACCCATCATGGGTTTCTTTATGCCTTGTGTCACCATAGTAAATATCAGACTTGTCGCAGCTAAGACACCAACCTCTCTGCATCACTGTGAACTGTCTAAACTCCTTACCCTTCTTGAATTTAATTTAATGTCTTCCACGTTTAGCCTTCACACCCCTTGAGTCATCCCTGGTCTGTGACATTCTTTCCTGCGTTCTTAGTTTTTGTGACACTGGTGGTTTTGAGGCACACAGGCCAGGCCCATTTTCAACTCTCTTTTCAAGTTGTGATGTTGAAAGGTTGTGAACTGCCAAAGCTGAGTTCAGAACTCAGAAATGGGGGGCTTGGGGACTAACTTCAGGTACCCCTCTGCCACTAAGTCACACAAATTAGGATGCCTTCTCTGCCTCACTGGGGGTCTGGTGGGGCTGAGCTATGGTAAGACTTGGAATTGGCTCCTCCAGTGTCTTCTATGGGTCCCTGGAGCAATCATTTGAGGTGTTTTTTGCCTCTCCCAGGGGCTGGGGTTTTCAAATGTGGAGGGAGGAAGGCAGAGAGGGTGGGGCTGCTTTAAGGGAAGTGTACCTGTGCATGGCTTTGGAGGAGAACATCATAATTCAATCCTCACAACATGTATTCCACTCTAAGTAAATGGGTTATTCCTGCTTGAAATTAAAAGCTGGGCTTGGAAAAGGTCAAGAACTTTCTGGAGGTCACAGTAGGAGAAGGGATGGGCTGGGATTTGAACCCCTGGCCTGGGGACTCTGGTACTCCTCCTTTCCCTAATTTGTGTGACTTAGTGGCAGAGGGGTACCTGAAGTTAGTCCACAAGCCCCCCATTTCTGTGTTCTGAACTCAGCTTTGGCAGTTCACAACCTTTCAACATCACAACTTGAAAAGAGAGGTTTCTTGGTGTTGTGAGTGGGGAAGTCCTGTCGTTGGTTCTTAGCCCACGGTTTCCTGGCCCCTAGCTCCTGGGATGCAGAATGTCTCCCATGGGAATTTGACTGTCCAGACACAGGGATAGAAGACAATAAATATGGATTCCCAGTCTCTGTCATATTGATCTCCAACCACTGTATTCAGGCAGTGTTTCATTCTGTCATGTAGATTTTCACTACCTCTTTCTGATTTCATTTTTTATCCCTAACATCTCCTGTGGAATTATCCTGAGTCAATAAGCAAAAAACTCCTACCTAGTGTCAGGTTCTGAGGTCAGCTCAATGTCCTGGGGTCTAGCTCTCTTCCAAGGTGGAGCGCCTCACTTCCTGCTGCTTTCATCCTTCAGCCCCTACTAGCAGAAGGCCGGGGTTGCCTCCCTTTTCTTGAAAGGGATGTAGAATGGCAGCCCAGTCTTGGAGCCAAGAGAAGCCAGGTCAGCATCTGGGCTCATTGCACCAGGCTCAGAGGACTGTGATGTTTATGATTTCTTCAAGCCTGAGATGTAAGGCTTCAAGATGATGGGAGCTAGGAGGCTACTACCATCTAAGTGTGTGAGGAGAGAAGGAGGGAGGGAGGGAGGGAGGGGAGGGGAGAGAGATTAGGTCAAGGCATTATGAAGACAACATAAAGTAATTTTAGACTCAAGCCAAATAGCCAAAGTGTGCCATTAAGTCAACCAAGTCACATCGGTTGGAAGCTTCTGGGGCCTGAGGCCACCCACTCTTCTATGGACCAGTCAGGGCTGGAATTTGAGATCCTCCTGCCTTGGGCAGCCTAGAAACTGGAATGACACCACCAGGTCAGACTAGCCCTGCCTTGACACTGGAAGTTCCCACCCCACCCACGCAGAGCCCTCTAACTTCAAGGCTTGAAGGACACCCAGAATACTAATTTGGTACTAAGTGACAGCTCTTCTGCCTGGATCTACCAGCAAACGTAGGATGCTGCTTCCCAAGAGCTGGTGAGTTAGAGTTATGCTCTGCCAGCATTGAAGAAAAGACTGTGCTCTGTTTCCTGAGAAGTCAGCATGATGAGGAGGAAGGAGCATACCAGCCATTCCAGCAAGGATAGGACCTCTGAGCTTCAGGGAGCTTTGCAGAGAGACTTCAGATACCGTCACACTCAACTGAGCCTTAGCTGCCACACCAGTTAACTGGGTCCCAAGAAACAACTTAATGGCATTGGGCATTGTAAGGACACCAGAAAAAAATACAAACAAGCAAGCAAACAAACAAACAACAAAAACAACCAGACCCAGAAGCTCTCAAAGAAGTAAAAGGCAGGAAGGAGTACCTAACTTCTCTTGAGCACCCACTCTTGCATAGTGCTCTGGATACCCGAGCTCCTCATCTTCAGAATGACTCTGGGGACTAGAGAGATTCTCAACAGTTAAGAGCACTGGCTATTCTTGCAGAGGACTTGGCTTTGGTTCCCAGCACCCACATGATGGCTCACAACCATTCCTAACTTCACTTCCAAGGGACCCAATGTAGGGTTAGAAAGTCCAAGCTTGGGCTGGAAAGATGGCTCAGAGTTTAAGAGCACTGGATGTTGTTCCAGAGGTCCTGAGTTCAATTCCCAGCAACCACATGGTGCCTCACAACCACCTGTAAGATCTGGTTCCATCTAGTGTGTAGGCATACATGCAGGCATAATACTGTATACATAACATATAAATAAATATTTAAAAATTCCTTTCATTAAAAAAAAAGTAAGTCCAAGCTCACTTCAGGGTTTTGAAAGTCCACCAATACCTGAGCTCAAAAATCCACCAATCCTGCCACTCGACCCAAGCTCAGGACTTGAATTCCCATCAATCCCCATTCTGGAGATCTCTGCCATAGAAAACTCTGCCCCTAAGAAACCCTGTATAGGCCTGTCTTCTACTCAGTTCTTTGCAGTTTCTCACCACATAGAGGCAGCCACCCTTTGGGTACCTTTCTCAATAAATCTCTTGTGTGGGTTGTTGTGCAGGTGTGACTTTGATGATAGTTCTTGGCTCCTGACTGCCAAGATGCCTTTCCCTGCAGAGCTGCAGTACTTGCGCTAGAGTAAAACTTTCCTACTCAGTGATGTAACATTAACATACAATGCCTTCTTACGAACTCCAGGGACCCAAGGCACACTTGTGGTGTACATAATACACATAGGCAAAATATTCATATACATAAAATTAATTATATAAAACAAAAAATCTGAACAAATACCTCTACTATTTTTCTAGCTGGCACTTGCCTCACAGCCAGCTCTAGAGAAGCATCTGGAAGGTAAGGCTGGAAGGAGCTAGGTAAGGAAGGCAGACCTCTATCTTGA
>NW_023413352.1:0-12670 GCF_903995425.1 Onychomys torridus
TAAAATGTAAGAGCTAGTTAGTAATAAGCCTGTGCTATTGGCTGAGAATTCATAAGTAATATTCAGCTTCTTAGTTGGGTATTTGGACCAGGCTGTCAGGACAGGAAACATCTATCTAAATTTCAGCTTAATATTTTATGGGACCTCTGAGTGTCTGAAGGAATGGATCTCTAATTCTTGTGCCTGCTCTTGGGGTCTCTTTCCCTACTGTTGGATTGCCTTGCCCAGGATTGATGTGATGGCTTTTCTTTTATCTTATTACATTTTATTTTGTCATGTTTGGTTGTTATCTCCCTGCTCTTTTCTAATGAGAGACAGAAATGGAGTTCATGTGGAGGGGAGAAGAGGTGGAAGGAACTAGGAAGATTGAGGGAGGGGAAACTGTAGTCGGGATAGATTACAGAGAAAATAATCTATTGTCAAGAAAAGAATAGAAAAAGAAGACCTACAATATCTTTTAAGAGAAATAAAAATGCATTTTTCATAATATCTTCAATAATTTTAACACATTATATTATTATGCTCATAATAAAACTTGTGGGAATATATGAAACATTTTTAATGTAAGTGTTCACTATTTTTAATGATATTGTTTCAATATGATATTCCATTGAAAATGGGAAAATGTACAATTCTTACTCAATGAAGAAACCAGGTAGAAATTAAACTTTTTCTTCTTTTTCTTTTACTTTCTTTACAGGCTGGACCAGACTCTCAGTGCTTTTCATTACCACACTATCATATTTGTACAGTCCAAAAAGACCAAACAAGGCTGAGCTTGCTTGGAAAGCAAGACCTGAATGAAAGAGAAATTAATAATCAGAGTGTAACTATATCTTTACTAAAAACATTTGAAAATTTTTCTATTTACATGAAGAACAGATAGAGTTTATTTCTAAAAGTATTAATTTTCCAATTACAAATATAACTAGTGGTATGTAACTATGAGAGATCAATATTTAAAATGCTTACAATTTTTGCTTATATTCATCAGATACCTTCCTAAGAAAGAGTAATATTTAACACATTTATGAAGTGTGCTAATATGCAACTCCATAAATAAATTACATTTTCAAAATTTTACTCTCTGCATGTGGTGAAACTTTCTTAAACCTTTATGTAGATTTGGTGTTAAAATATTAATCACTTCCTACATATAAACACTTATTTATAGAAAATATAATTAATTTCACAGTTTTTATTTTTGTCTCAAATTTCTGAAAATTATGTTACATAAAAGTAAGTAAATTTCAAAGCAAATAACCTGTTAATTAGAGTCAAAGTGCTGTACCAAAACAACACCAGTTATCTAACAGCCATTTCCTAAGGCAAGAGACTCTAATGAGTGTTTTCCATTGATGGAATACTTCCTTTATTGTAGAAGATATCTTCCAAAAATATAGTTACTTGTGAAATAGATGTAATATTATAATGAAAACTCTATGTAGTGAATGACTGCAATCTTCCTCTGGAAACACAGAGTTTGAGGAAAGAATGAGAATTTATGAAAAATACATCCAGTACCGCCTCCATGAAGAGCATAGTGCTAGTAAGAATCTCATCTGATGTCAGCACAAGGTATCCAGACGACACATGACACTTTTCTATGTTTCATAGCTAAAGAAATAAAAATGAACACCCAATGTGGAGGGGAACATCATGGTAGTGGCATGGAGTCTGCTCTGAGTACATTTTCCATAGCAGATGGGATCAAGAGGTGCAGAAGCACACTTTTATCCCAGAATACTCTGTGACTAAACACTGCAGTCTCACAAAGACTGAAATGGAATGATTGTGCAGAACAAAGAATGCAAAGAAATACCAAGACACGTGCTGGATGCTTAATGCTCAGAGGGCAGAAGTTTAAACAATAAAACAGTAACCTATGCTGTGGGTAGTTTTGGCTGTTTTTATTCAGAATCACAGCTGAACAAAAGGAAACACAATGGAGAGACTTGGTGAGTTCATAGCTTGGTCAGGAAAGAGCAAGACCAAATGTTTGTAAGGAGAAAATATAAGTGTGGCCCAGTAAGCACTTGCTAATGAGATTCGTGTGACTAAACAGGAGTGGATCCTTGTGCATCAGAACATTGAAAAAAGGCCTTCAGAATAATTCCAAAGTCTCTGGAGAGAAGTCTGCTCCTTCCAGGGAAGGATTCTTCAGTGGCTAACCTTCAACGGGCTTGCTGCTTAGCAGAACATTCCCTCCTTGCTTCCAAGCAAGTACCACTTAGTAACCTTGGCTCAGAGTTAAGTACCAACGCTCATGATGGAGGCAGATCTTACTAAGTGGTCTTGGTTGTCCAGGGGAGCAGAAAGCAAGTGTATTAGGATCTTTCAACAAAATTCTCAAAAGAAAGCCAGGGAGACCAGTCCAAAATCTGGGCAAGGTTGGAGCACACAAAAAAACAGGCCTAACAGGGCAATGCCAAGTTTAGCCCTGGAGGTGTACCTCTAGAGTTGACAACAGAAAGCCAGAGCAGTTAGCAATATTAAGCAGCATCAGAGAAAGTTGTAGGCAGAGTGCAAAGGCAGACTAAAAACTAAACTGGTGTAGATAAATTGCCAAATGGTCTTATTAAATAAAAAACACAGAGCCAAATATAGGGGTGAAAGTCTTAGAGAGATCAGGGAGATAGATAAAGCCATCAGTCAACCTTATCTCACCAATTCTGCAGCTTCCAAATCAGAGTTCCTTCCTGCCTTATCCATGCCTTTATTGCATTGCTGCTCTGCCCTCTCATTGGCTATCTCAGCCCAGCTACCTCACTCCCTTGTCACTGTCTGTCTGTCTGTACAGACCTCCAGGTCTCTATAGTTGGTACTTGAATTAAAGGCTCTGTTCTCTACTGTATATAACCTTGAACACACAGAGACCCTGCCTGATAAGTGATGGGATCAAGGGCATGTGCTGTCTGACTTGGTTTATTTAAAATAGCTGGCCTTTTCCTCTGACCTCCAGGCAAACTTTATTGAAGCACAAATGACATATCACTACATTTCAGCACAAATAAAATATCAGCACACTGGGGGATCCTGCAGGATCTTTAAAGTCCTAGGCAAAGGCTGCCTGAGGGGGCTACCCTTCACCACAGTGTTTGTGAGAGATCAGTTTGGAATTTTACGATTCAATATCTGCTGTGACAGGTTTAATTCTTCCTCATAGACTCAGTATTCTTCTCTACCTCCTGCCATGTCCCTTTGGACGAAATGTGCGGATCCTGTGCCTGTCATACTTCTAAATTGTAGACATGTATTTTAAAGATACCTCCTATCGGAAAGCAATTTTCATGAATCACAAAACCACCTGTGGATCTGAACATGGTAGGGTTGCTGCAAGCTTCTTTACACTGTGAGAATTGGATTGGTATAATTTACATTAGGAGAAGTCACAGATCTCGGAGGCCAGGAATGGATTACTGCAGATTGGATGTTCATGCATTGGAAACTTGATCCTGTTGTACTAAGATCGTGGTGATGAGTCTTAATAAGAGGTAGGGCACAGTGCGAGACTCATAGAGAACACTAGGGGTATGGATTTTACAAGTAATTGACCTTGATTTCTTCCCATTGTAGCACTGGCACTAAGCACTGCATTTTCTAGGTTCTTGTCTCTTAATGTGATAGCTCTCTAACACACAGGTTCCAGATATTACTTCAGGTATCATGTTCTGATACAGCCAAAAAGCCCTTACAGAATTTTAATAGTATTTATGATTTACCCAGTTATGGACTATATAAACCTCTATTCTTTGTAAAATAACAAGATTCAACTATTTTATGGCAATGGAAAATGGAATAATAATATGTCTGGTTTCTAGCTGGTTTATCCACATAGTCAGACAAACAAAGTTTTCCTTCTTCTTCAGGGCAGAATGGTATCTTTGACATGTAATGTCATATTGTTCTTATCCATTCATCAATTTTTTAGATTGCTGCATATTCTCTCTGACATTTCTAGATTTATAGTATGGTGATCTACAATTCCCATAGCTTTTCTTCACTATTGCATCTCTTTTGCTTTGTGTTTCTTTGACCCGATAATCTGAAATGACTTGTTTTTCAGGTTACGGGTTTCTTTTGTGTGTGACTAAGACTGCAGCTGAAGGTATAAATTTTCCCTGCATCACCTGTACTCGTTAGCCTCGAATTTCCAATTGCTTCTTATTTCTTTTTTTTTTTTTAATAACTGATGAACTTTTATTCTTTTTCATATACTATTTTATGATTGTATTCTGTTGTTCATGTCTCTAGCATAGTGTTCCTTCATCCCAAGGAAATAGATTCCCCAATTCTGGAGTGGTTGTATGAAAGTGTACCTAGCGCTAAACCTTACACACAAAATCATGTATCCACACAGACATAACTTCCTGGTTCATTAGGCTGGTATCAACTAAATTAAACATGTTTCCTACTCATGTCTTTTATCCACAAATACTTTTTTCAAATCTAAACACTCATCTTGTGCTGGGCCCATCATCATTGACCTTTCAGGTAAAATATCTAAATTAGCATGGCTTTCTTTTTCCTTTATTGTGTTTCATGGGTAGATATGTTTTTAGTGTTGATTGTTAGCAGCATGATCTAATAATATTTTCTGATAAAGCACTGACGTTTATTCCACTTCTCTGTAAAGAAGCACCCAGTAACTCTTCTGCACTATATCATGCATCATTTCTCACACCTTAGGGCAGTTGTTATGTAAATGAAAAGGCTACCTGAACATAAGCCTTGGGATACCACAACAGTTGACATTAAAGCCAAGATAGAGGCTGACTAGTTAACAAATCAATAAGATACTGGGATAAAGAGATGATTTGCATTTTGGGAGGGACTAAAGAGGATTACATATTTTCTCATGCTATTGAGAACTCATACCTTTGTCCCATATCCTGATCACTGTCTCTGCTTTTTATTTATTTGACAGATACTAACTCTGTATGCATGGCAATGACATGTGGAAATCCATTTGGAAGAAAGATACTAAATAATTTTGTGAGATTTTTAGTAACTGAAAATTACATAATATATGTCTAGTATTACCATGAAAGGAGAAATTATGAAGTTTAGCCTTTAGAGAGATTTTGATGATGTTATTTACAACTACAATTTTTACTCAAAGTTATCTAATATTTATATTGTAAAATTGCAAAATTCATAAGAGAAATAAATTTGGCTGTATAAATGTATAACTAAAATTTGTTAATAAATTGAAATTATACCATTATCAACCTTTCTTAAACAATAACACAGAATCTCTAGTGCATTTAGCACAAAACTACAAGTTTTTACATAAATTCTGTAGGACAAGTTTATAAAATACTCCCTATACAGTAGTATAAACCTTTAACTAACAAAATATTTATTCATGATTAGTTATTACCATGTTATAAAGAATTACAAATTCTAAAAACAATTTTATTTACTTAACTTTATACACTTCACATCACTTACATAGTCCCATCAATACGTAGATCATTTTTGACTTATTGTAGATCAAACAACGTCTTCTTATTCCACATTCATTAACGTCCCAGTAAATGCAAGACTCTTTTATTGACATGTAAAATATTAGTGGTGTAGGGATGGATCCTATGAAATAGTCAATGATGATAAGTCCTCCATAAAAACACTTTTGGTCAGGATTAGAATAATTTCTTCTTAACACACACACACACACACACACACACACACACACACACACGATCCGATCCTCTCAACACATTCTTTAAAATTCTGTAACAGGCTCATTCACCCTGGCAATCTATATCCTGAACTCTGCAAGTATACAGATGTCAGTAGTTTGAAATTACTTTGGAATTCTATGTGGTTGTTTACAAGATATCTTAAAGCAATTGTTGAATTTGCATGGAATATTTGGGAGAACCTATTTAGAACAAAGGAACTAAACTATAAGATGTTGTTATATCTTTAAAGACACACAACTATGAGATTTTTAATGATTGAAAAGGACTTAATGTATTCTGATTGCCTTCTGATGTTTATATCTCTAAAATATTCTTCCCTTATTCCTGGGGAATGTATTACAAGATTCTCTAGTGGATGTGTGAACTTCTACATGCCACCAAACCGTACCCACTCATACAAACATGCACACACTCACATTGCTTTCTGGTACAGTGTGCTGCTGTTGATTAAATTAAAACACATTACCTATTCCTGTGTTTTACTTTCATTTAGTTAGTAACTGCTGAGATTTCATAAATCTTCAATAATTCTTCACTTTGGATCCATCCCCTACTTCTCCTGTCTTCCCAATCATCTTCATCCTCACAAAACTTAAGCATCCTCCTCTATTATTTCATATCACAGGAGTTTTGTTATTCCCTCTTATTATACTTTTACTCAGATTGAGAGATCACTGTTGTCCATGTAACTTCTTCACGAAGATTTCATTTTGTCTAAGGCTTCCCCTAGTTCTCCTTTTGGCTGCTCCATTGTTTCACGTCCTGTCTGAACCCTTCCATTCCCTATATTCCCACTTTCTACTTTCATCTCGGCTATGTTCTGCTTTCTCTCCTTCACAAATGCATCCCACCAAGCAATGGAGCATGTCTTGTTTCCACATGTACTTTAGGTTAACATGCAAATGACTGGAAGCTAGAATCCACATATGAGAGGAGCATTCAGAATGTGTCTTCAGACCTGGATGACCTCATTCAGTATTACTTCTTTCAGTTGTATCCACTTGAAAGTTCCTCAGTGCCCCTTTTTCCTTTCAGGTGAGTAATATTATAATATATACATATATATTATATAATTCATATATAATGCATATGTATATATACAATCTCATTGTTCTTTCCTTAGCTGATAACCATCTAAATTGACTTCATTCCAAGCAATCATGGTTATAAATCAATAAGCATATGTGTGCAAGTATCTTTGTAATAACATATAAGTTCCTTTGGTTATATGCCCAGGCGTGGTATAGTTGGGTTATGTGGTAAATCTGTTTCAGAGTTTGAACAGAGTTATGCCACATTAGTAAACACTACTGATCCATGAAGATATATATTATTAAATGAAAAATCTCAGTGTCAAACACAGTTCTCCTCTTCTTTGGTTATTGGTCGAGGAGGACTTAGAGGCACCTGAAACAATACAGTCTAATGCCAGTGACTATAGTAACACCATAACTCAATATTTCTCAAAGTACCACATGCTTTGGTTACAGGACACAGAGAAAACAACCCTGAGATGCCAGCTAGCTAGCTTTTGTATTGCTGAAAGGTATTGTGTAGCCTGTGGAGGAGAAAAAAAGCAGATCTTATCTAGCACCAGACCTTTCTACAGTACCAACCTACCAATCTGGTAGTGCTTATGGTACAAAAGTGGCAGGACTTTTTAAACAGACAACTAACCACTCTCTTGAGTGAGTCTGAGGCTTCTGTGAAGGAGGGAATTTACAACTAGTGCTGTAAATATGGTCAAAAACCATGATTAGGGAAAATATTTTAAAGACCTCATTTCCTCTGGGGACTTCAGAAGCATACAAGAAGTATGAAATTACTGTGAGTATGTGGATGTTGTTTATGATCTTTCAGAGTCACTTGTATGAAGTGATGAAGATGCTTCGGGTCCCAATGTTGGTGCATAGGTTTTTTGTTGTTGTTGTTGTTTGTTTTTTAACAGGATTGCTTTTATTTCACATAATTTCTCTCTATTTAAATGGATCCTAATTTTTTCAAAGCAATCACCTAGTAATTTTACATTATTGTTTACCTATAGGTTTAAAAACATACATAGGTGAAATTATATATAAACACTGAACAATTAGGTACATTGAAAATACATACCACTTATTCTCCAAATTGTATAGGTCACACCCAAGCTCAGTGAATTTAAATTGGCAGGTGAATTTCTGAAAGCAAATAACAATGGTATTACTTCTAGGTGACATATGCTAGGTTTATGTTTATTATATATATTATATATATATATATATATATATATATATATATGATTTATATTACAAATCTTCAGCTGCTTGACAAAAGTTCAATTTGACCTGTAATTGTGGTGTAAATCTTTCCATCTTCCCATTACTTCATGTTTCCCAGATCTTCATTTTTCCAAAGAGAAAGTCTTCCTTTTTTTTATTAAGGAATTTTTTTATTCATTTTACATAGTAACTACAGGAGAAAGACTTTCATAGCTCAAACTCCCCTGAGCCTCCTTACATGACTTAACTCTCTGCCTCTCAATTTATCTTTCTTCACAATGTCACAGTATTTTTAGAATCCATTTCATTTTTGTGACGTCCATGCCATATTTTTCTAGTTGGCTGTTTGTTATGGATTCTGTACTCTAGAAATTATATCAGTAATGGTACCTTGAATGAAGAAGAAAGGTGAAGTCAAGTCTCTGTTTTCAGACTCCTTCCTACTCTGGGGACTGAGTGCCACAGAAAGGGCTCCTGACAGGTGTTTCTTTCTCACTCCCTTGAGTGTGAGGTGGCTGCATGCCACACTGTGCAACGACATTCGTTACATCCAACCTACATTTAGTTGCAATTGTATTCAGCTTTACTTAGATAGTCCTAATTTCTGAGTGTTTGCGCTTTTCTGTGTTACTCTTATTATGTTCACAAATCAAAATTTAAATAAATGACAATGAACTTTACATTATTTTTAATAGGAGGTACTCATCCACCATGATGCAAACAACTCTAATTAGTTTAGCAAGTCACAGAAAGAAGCTAAAGAAGGGGTTCATTAGGAAGAAGAACAAATTAAATGTTAAAAATAACTAATTATATATATATATATATATATATATGAAAGTGTTGAATAGAAAACAGGAACATCTATTCCAATTTTGTTCTCTCTGTTGAGATTTGCTTTGTTACCTAGGATGTGGTCAATTTTAGAGACAGTTTCATGAGGTTCAGAGAAAAAATATATAGACTTTTGTTTTGAGGGGGATATGTTCTGGAGATGTCTGTTGAATACATTTGAATCATAACATCTGTTAGTTCCCTTAGTTCGCTCTTAAATTTCTGCCTAGCAAACCTGCCCATTGGTGCAAATGTGGTGTTGAAGTCTCCCATATTAAGGTTTGTTGTGTGATTTAAACTTTAGTGATTTTTTTTCCACAAATATGTGTGTTCTTGTATTTGGACCACAGATGCCAGAGTTGAGTCTTAATCCTGATGGATTTCTCTTTTGATAAATATTTAATGCCCCTTTCCACCTCTTTTGGTTCATTGTAGTTTGAAATCTATTTTGCTAGATGTTAGGATAACTACACCAGCTTACTTCTCATGTTTGCTTGATTAGAAAATCTTTTCCCGGCTGGGTGGGCGGTGGCAGACGCCTTCAATCCAATCACTTGGCAGGCAGAGACAGGTGGATCTCTGTAAATTCAAGGTCAGCCTGGGCTACCCGGTGAGTTCCAGGAAAGGTGCAAAGCTACACAGAGAAACCATGTCTCGAAAAAAAAAAAAAGCTTTTCCCAACACTTCACTTTGAGGTAATGTATGTCTTTGAAATTGGGTGTGTTTCTTATGTTCATCAGAAGAATGGTTCTTCTTTTCACATCCATTCTGTTAGCCTGTGTCTTTTTATTGGTGAATGGAGTCCATTGATATTATGAGATATTAATGACCAGTGATTGTTATTACCTGTTATTTTTTGGTTTTTATAGTAGTGGTGACAGTGTGTGTGTGTGTGTGTGTGTGTGTGTGTGTGTGTGTGTGTGTGTGTTTCCCTTCTTTGAGTTTTGTTGGTGTGAGTTATCTAATGCCCATGTTTCCTGGGTGCAGCTACCTTCCTTGGGTTGGAGTTTTCCTTCTAGTACTTCGGTAGGGCTGGATTTGTAGATAGGTATTGTTTAAATCTGGTTTTATCATGAAATATCCTGTTTTTTCAATTTATAGTGATTGAAAGTTTTCTGGGAATAATAGTCTAGGCTGGTATCCATGATCTCTTAGTGTCAGCAAAACATCTTTCCAGGACTTCTAGCTCTAGAGCCTCTGTGGAGAGGTCTAGTGTTATTCTGATAGGTCTGCCTTTACATGTCACTTAGCCTTTTTCCTTTGCAGCTTGTAATATTCTTTCTTTATTCTGTATGTTTAGTGCTTTGATTATTATGTGGTAAGGGGACAAGTTTGGCACAGCTAATTTGGTGTTCCTTAAACTTGTTGTAGCATGGTAGGCATTTCTCCTTTAGGTTGGAAATTTTCTTCTATGATTTTGCTAAATATATTTTTTGTACCTTTGAGCTGGGATTCTTCTTTGTCTTCTCTCCCTATTTTTCTTAGATTTGGTCTTTTCAAGGCATCCCAGGTTTCCTGTATGTTTTGTGTTAGGAATTTTTTGGATTTAACTTTTCTTTGACCAATGAATCTACTTCCTATGTTGTAGCTCCAATGCCTGAGATTCTGTTTGTGATCTTGCATCTGTAGTTCCTGTTTGCTTACCCAGATTTTCCATTTCCAGAATTCCTTCAGGTTTTGTTTTCTTTATTGCTTCTATTTCAATTTCCTGGTCTTGAACCATTTCCTTCACCTATTTGATTGTTGTTTCTTGGCTTTCTTTAAGGGATTTATTGATTTCTTATAATTTTTTTTTACTCTATTTCTTTGCAGGAATTATTTTGTCTTATTTATGGGCCTCTATCATCTTCATCAAGTTATTTTTGAGCTCATTTTTTGTGCCTCACCTACATTGGAATGTTCAGGACTTGTTGTTGTATGATCACTGGTTCTGGTGGTACCATACTGCTCTTTCTGTTGTTTAATGTTTTCTTACCGCATCTGAGTTTGGGATGATTATAGTTATTGGTGTGGATTCTTATGTTGTCTTTGTTGGATGAGTGTTTTGTTCCTTGTGTTCTGTTTCCTTTATTGTCTTTTTGCCAGAATAACCAAGTTTCTGATGATTAGCAGATCTTTGGGTCCTGTAGGGTTGTCTCAGGCAAGGTTCATGGCCATTCAGTTGCCAAGATTCAGCATATTCTCCTGTCCTTCTGTTGATGTGGGCTCTACCTGTGCCTATGGAGTCTGTTCTAACAGCTGGTGTGGGGTGTGCCTGTGCCTAGGTAGTCTGCTGGAGATGCAGGGAGGTCTGCCAATAAAGAGATATTGACAGCAAGGCCCAGCTGCTTTGCTGAGCCTGAGATGGGAAGGGCAGGAGCATGGGCTGTGACTTGGGGCTTAGGGTCTGGAAGGTGGGGCAGTGTAGCTTGGAAGCCAGTCAGTCACTGCTCTTTTTGTGAGTTGTGCCTATGTGTATGTAGTCTGCTAGAGTTGTAGGTGATGGTGATGGCTGGTTACAGGAAGGATAATGAGGTGGGTGGGGTAGGGTGGCAGAGTGGATCTTAGGGGAGCAGAATACAGTGGGGGTGGGGTGGCAGAAGTGGTGCAGGCTGTAGCCAGGTCTCTCACCTGCTGGCCAGCTGTGGGACCTGCCAGCTTTCAGAACTTAGAGTACTAATTTGAATGCACACTTGGAAAGCAGAACAAGAAGCAGGCATTGCACAGAGATCTTGGTGCTTACACACCTGCCTTCATTTACCAACAGTTCTCCTTCTGGTCTTCTCTCTCTTCCCACCCTTCTCCATTTCTTAAAGGTGATCACTTTAATTGCTTTTGTTTCCAGTGTTGCTTCAATTATGTCTGAATCACCCCACCATTTATAAATTGCAAACTATGTTCATTGATGTGTACATTAACAATATATTCCTAGCTAACATTTCTTTCTGTTTTTCTTTCTTGTTTGGTTTTAAATTGGTTTGGGATTGTGTCTCACTAAGTAACCCTGGCTGGCCTTTAATGACTATGTAGAACAGGCTGGCTTTGAACTCACAAAGATTTACCTATCTCTGCCTCACAAGTCCTCAGTTTATAGGCCTGGACCACCATGCTCTGAAATTTCAATCCTTTTCATTATAGATACCAGTTGTACAAAAGAATGGATTCTGAGTATATGATGTGCTTACATTTTTTCCACCCTCTTATTCCTCCTCACTTCCTTTCCCAGTTCCTTCATGTCCCCTAAGAATTTACATCTAAGTTCATGATGTGAAAGAAATAGATTCCATATGTGAGATGTTACATGCATAGCTTTATATTCCAAGTGTCCTTATTCACTTAACCCGATGGTCTTCAGTTCCAATAACTTTCCAGCAAATAATACAATTTAATTTTTATGGTCAAAACATTCTCCATTTGTATATCATATTGTTACTTTTTGGGTATTGTAAACATTGCTCACTGAACATGGTATTCAGTTACTGTTACTACTTTGAGTTTTAGTTACTTAAATTTGTACCTACAGTGTTATAAATGGATAAAAGAGTAATTATATTTTTAATCTTCTTGCAGAACTTCAATACTGATTTTCATGGTACATAAACAAAGCTATATTTCTATCAGCTGAAAGGAATGTCTTTCCCTCATCCATCCTCATTATTTTTGATTTATTAAATGTGGCCATTCTACTGGGTAATACAAAATTTGAATGTGATCCTGATTTGCATTTACCTTATGATTAAAATGCTTGACAATTTTTGTTTTTATTGTATAGCTCTACTTTTATTTATTTGATTCTTGTACTTATTTTTAAATTTAACCTTAAAATGAATTCTTTTTATTGCAAACAAATGTCTAAATTAATTTCTCCACCCACTTTCTTTAGAAAGAAAA
>NW_023413353.1:0-18532 GCF_903995425.1 Onychomys torridus
CTTACTTACCTTTAGGAAATCCTCAGACCAAGAGAGAGCTACTTCCTGTATATCCACTCATATACACCTTTCTGTGCCCTGCCATCTTACTTCCTCTCACTCTGCCCAGCTACATTACTTCCTCTTTCCACTCAGCTCTATCACTTCCTGTCTGTCTGTACAGACCTCCAGACCTCTATGATTAACTTGTGCTGGGATTAAAGGGGTGTCTCACCAAATCTGGCTCTATTCCCAGTGTGGCCTTTAACTCACAGAGATCCAGATGAATCTCTGCCTACCAAATGCTAGGATTAAAGGTGTTTGATACCATTGCCTGACCGTCATGTTTAATATAGTGGCTGGCTTTTCCTCTGATCCCAAAATAAACTTTATTGGGGTGCACAAATAAAATATCATCACAATGGTCCAAGCATCAGAAAACACAGAGCTTTTCAAGTAGAATTGAGGTCTTTAGTCAGCAGAGAATATCATGACTCCTGGCTCTAAGCATGGCCTAGGTTCCTGCTTGGGAGACAAAAATATCAGGGTAGATCAGGTACCAATGAATGTTCTCACACGTGAATTCCAGTGATTTTTTTTTACTTACTCATATAAAGCATTACTAATTCATTATACCTTGATCTCATAATCTATAATTCTACCATAATTCTATTAGAGTATTGTTAGAAAGCTGCCTTTCCACTACAAATCCTTATAGAGAAAATTGTAACATTAGGGAAATGAGCAAACTATGCCATTATTTAAGAACACATGCTTGCAAGAAGAAGCTGAAACTCTTAAGGTAACTGCAGGACTATAACCAACCATGGTGTTTCTTAGGGTCACTTTGTAATTTTCTATAAATATCTTTGTTCACACTGAATACTTTGTTCACACTTTTGTCCATGAAGTTATTTTTTGTTTGTTTTTTTAATTTAAATATATTTATTTATTACAATTTTTTCATTTTGCATACCAACCCTAGTTCCCCCTCCTTCCCCATCTCCTGCCTCCTCACCTCCCTCCCACTCTACCCCCATATGTAGTTAGAGTTTTCCTACCTGGCCCAGAGTCAGGACAAATCTCTCTCACCTGCCAGTCCCACAGTCACTGAGACCCAACCAAGTAAACACACAGAAACTTATATTGCTTACAAACTGTATGGCCGTGGCAGGCTTCTTGTTATCTACTTCTATCTTAATTTAACCCATTTTTGTTAGTCTATACTTTGCCACATGGCTTGTGGCTTACCGGTGTCTTTACATGTTGCTTCTCATGGCAGCAGCTGGCATTAAATCTCCCAGCCTTCCTGTCCCCAGCCTTCTCCTTTTCCTTGTCCAGCCTACCTTATCCTTCCTGCCTGACTATTGGCCAATCAGCACTTTATTTATTTTAACCAATCAGAGCAACACATTTGACATACAGAACATCCCACAGCACCTATCCACTCCTCAGAGTGGGTAAGGCCTCCCATGGTAGTCAACAAAGTCTGGCATACCAAGTTGAAGGAGAGCGTAGACCCTCCCCATTGAATCAAGGATGAGCAAGGTATCCCACCACCAGAAATGTCCATGTAGTTTTTAATTAAATGGTTTTAATTAATCGTAGAGTTGTCTTTTTTCATTTTATTAACTTATGATGCTTTCATTTTCTGATCTATAAAATGAGTGTCAATATGGTGTCCGTAACCGAAGATCAGTTGTAAAGACTAAATGTTAACTGTTTTTTTTTTCCTTTTTTAACTAGAAATGAAGATATCTTCCAAAGAAAATTTAAGGAAGGAGGGCATTATGAGAATGTTACTTACTAGGAAAACAATCCTTATTACTATGACAGGCTATCACAAATTTAGTAGCTTAAACAATATAAATTATCATCTTTCTGTCTTCAGGTCAGGAGTCTGACATGCCTCAGTGAACTAAAAGTATTGCAGTAACTGCTCCCGTTTGCATTCTTAGTTGAGATTCCATGTCTGGCTTCTTCCAGAGGTCTAAGGCCCACATTTTCCACCTCAAACCAGTCATGCTGACTCTGTACCTTCCTCCACACTCACAGATTGTTCTGACTTCTCTCTCTTGCTCATTGAGAGTGGTGAGAGGTTGCTTTGGACACACCTAGATAATTTGGAAGATTATCTCCTGTCTTGGTTGGGTTTTCTATTGCCATGAAGAGACACTGTGACTATGGCAACTCTTAGAAAGGAAAACATTTCACTGGGGTGGCTCACAGTTTTGGAGGTTTAGTTCATTATCATCATGGCAGCACATGGCAATGTGCATGCAGACATGGTGCTGGAGACAAAGCTGAGATTCCTACATCTTGACTTGCAGGCAACAGGAGGTGGTCTAGTGTCACACTGAGGAAGGCTTGAGCAAAAGAGACCTCAAAGCCCAACCCCAGAGTGACACACTTCCTCCAACTAGGCCATATCTACTTCAACAAGACCATACCTCATAATAGTGACACTCCCTTTGGGGGTGGTTTTCTTTAAAATCATAACATTCCCCTAGCCTTAAATCTGAGATCAGCAACTTTAATTCTACATGCATACCAAAGTGCAATGGAATATACACGTACTCTTGTGTATGAGATCATTAGTATCTTTATAAAGTCATTATTCTGCTTACTCCACTTGTAAATACAAGGTGTTTGAAATAGGTTACATTTAACAGGAATGGTATTTTCATTCAGCAGATTATACCAAAAGCTCACATTTAAAAAAAAATGTCATTTTGTGGGAAATTGAGGACTCACCACAGCTATTCATCATCTTCATTCAGATTTTGGCTGGGATTCCTACAGAAACTTCTAGATGTTGGTCATCCTTGTTGATTAACAAGGTTTCCTACAGTTTTTACACTGAAAATTTAGAGTCTGATATTCAAACTGTATAATACATGCAGTCTTCCTTGGGGGTGTTCACACAGTATCCAGGACATCCTGGGTATAATCCCCAGTATTGGAAAAATTATATACTCACATAAAGTGTGTATATAAGGTTCTTATGTTCTGCTGACCAATTACTATCTAGATTTAAGCAATCTCTATGGAAAATGGAAAGTTTAGATGATATTCTATTGTTCTCTATTATGCAGGTGGACAACAATAGAAAGAAAACAAATAAATAGAGGTAACCACATAGCATTTCTGAGACATGACCACAGAACAAATTAACATGTAACTTCAAAAAATTAATTATTGACTTTACAGGGGATGTAATTTGTTAATAAACCTAGAAGAATACATTAAGGGAATGAGATAGTAACATCTTTACAACAAGCATAAATTACTCCTTTCAGAATATTAACTATGAGCTGAGTTTGGGGGAACATGCTTATAATCTTAGCCCTTAGCAAAAGGAAGCAAGCTGGGTGGTGGTGGTACCTGCCTTTAATCTCAGCACATGGGAGGCAGAGGCAGGCAGATCTCTGTGAATTTGAGGCCAGCCTGGACTACAGAGTGAGTTCCAGGAAAGGCACAAAGCTACATAGAGAAACCCTGTCTCAGAAAAAAAAAGAGGAGGCAAGGGTCAGGAGTTCAAGGTTAGTTTGTACTATATAACAAGATGGAGGCCAGTTTGGACTACAGGAGACTTTGTCACAAAAAAGAAAGAAAGAAACAAAGAAAGAAAGAAAGAAAGAAAGAAAGAAAGAAAGAAAGAAAGGTAGGAAGGAAGGAAGGAAGGAAGGAAGAAAAGGGTGAGGGAAGGAAGGAAAGAAGAAAAAAAGAAAGAAGAAAACTATTTCATCTGAGACAGTCTCTTCCATTCTACTTTCTACTATACTCTTATTTCAGTTGGTGGTCATCTTCATCCCACTGTCTAGTTCAAATAATTTTTCCCTCTAATCCCATTTTTTTTAATTTGTCCTTATCACAGCAATCTATCATATCAAATTTACAAATATCTACCTAACATATCCAAATGTTAACTGTAATTGGATAAAACTTCTAAATGTAGGAAATGAAACTATAAAGGTTTTATAATAAAGTTAGTATTGATAGTATACATTAATTATTGTTTAATAAGAACAAATGAACATTAATAAACATTTCTCTGATTTCATAGCTCCATGTATATATTGAGATCTTTCATGGAACTTAAGGTTAAATGACCTTTCAGAAGCTGCAAATCTGCAAACAAAGTACTCAGAAAAAAATGATCAGGAGTTCAAGGTCTGTGGAATCACATGACACCCCATCTCAAAAAATCAAATCAAATCAAACATAGACACACACACACACACACACACACACACACACACACACACACACACACACACATGAGAGAGAGAGAGACAGAGAGACAGAGACAGAGAGACAGCGAGAGTCAGAGAGAGACAGACAGAGAGAGAGAAAAAACTCTTCCTGCCTTTTTATGAGCAAATGCCAATAAAAGTGTGAGTATAAATAGGGAGACAGGTATGGGAAGAGTAGTATGACAGACCAACCCAGTGTCTGTCATGTGGTCTCCTGACTGTGAACTTCCAGCCTCTAGCAGCGTCAGAAAACAAAATTCATTGTCTCAAGGACTATGGCGCTTTTATGCCAACCTGAGGTTAATTTAGATAAAGACAGAGTACAAATATAATGTTTACTTGATATATATGTGAAATATTTTGTACACTTAAAATAGACATAATAAAAAGAAAACAATAATAATATATGATAATATTTGAAAATATTCTATTTAAACGTCAAGTTAAAAGGCACTATTAGCTCTGCTGATAGTGTCCATTGCTGTGCAGAAACTTTTATTTTCACATATCCCCTTTATTGATACCTGAGGCCAGTTCTGTGCTGTTAGTGTTCTATTCAGAAAGCTCTTGCCTACCCCAGCATCTTCAAGAGTATTCCCTATTTGCTTATAGAAGTTTAACTGCTTCGGGTTTTAAATAAAGTACTTGATCCATTTTGAATTGCCTTTTACACAGGGTGGAAAGTATGAACCTGATTTCATTCTTCTGCAGGTGGATACGCAGTTTGTCAGCACCATTTGTTGGACAAGCTATCTTTTTTTCCAATGTACGCCTTCACCATCTTTGTCAAAGACTAAGTGGTCACACCTTTGTCAGTTTATTTCAGATTCCCCCACTATAATCCATTGGTCTATGCAGTTATTTTATGCCACTACCGGGCTGTCACTATCACGACAGTTTCATAGTGTAATTTGAAGTTGGATGCTGTAATTCCTTCAGCAGTGTTTTCACTGTGGCATTGCTTCATGACTGCTTTGGCTAGTTGCTGTCTTTTGTGGTTCCACACTTACTAGATTGTTTTCTAAATCTGAAGTATGAAATCAGAATATTGATAGGTATCACATTAAATCCTTAGATTATTGTTGGTGGTATGGCCATTTTTAAATATTAATTTAGGAACTGCCAATGTAGGAACATGGACAGTCTGTTGTTTAGCACCTCCTTTGATTTCCTTTTTCAGTCTGTTGAAATTTTCACTGTAGAGGTCTTTATCTTCTTCAGTTAGGTATTCATTCCTAAATACTTATTTTTTTTTAATGGAATGATTGACTTTTTCCCCGAGAGTATGTTGTTGGCATATATGAAGTTTACTGGTTACTTTATATATTTATTTGTATCCAGCAGCACTACACAGAGACATTTTAATCCCCATTTTATAGGACTTTCTTTACTACAGTAAGGAAATAGAGCCAACATACTTGCCCAACAACAAAAGAACAGATATGTCAGTCTGTTATGTATTAAAAATGGAATGCTATTCATCTCTAAAGAAAAGAGGAAAAATAAATAAAAACTGGGAGAGAATGGATGGGTTTATAAAGCTTACTCTTAAGGGAAGTCACCCACTATCAGAAAGGAAAAGACCGCATGTTCTCACTCATATGTGAATCCTAGCCTATGCGATATACATGTGTAAACATAAGCAATGTCCATGTGGGTTCAGCATAAACTCTAGAATGGAGATTGAAAACAGATAAACACTGGGTAATAAGAAAGGATGGAGTGCAGATAAATGATCTGTGTGCCATGAAAAAGGATCTAAGTCTAACTTTTGTCCAGTAATAATTCTGTCATGTATTTTTCACTTTCTGTAGTGAATACATATATAAAAATATAAAGAATAGTGGAAGCAGAAAATCCAGCATGAAGCTCCACAGCTTTGAAATGGCTATTCTAACTGCAGAAGTTCACTGAGACACACAGCCTTTGAGCTCTGCAAATCTTGCTGTGTACAGCTTTGAATCTGAAAGCTGTTTAAAAGAAAGTTTTAATTTAAAAGTGCACTTTTAGCTGTTGAGTATGTTATGAAAATCCAATTAAATGAAATCAAAACATTGAAAAGTAAACTTTAAATCAAGGTTATTGAGGCATACGGGTGGACTTCTGATGCTCATGCATCATAGGGAAGTAAAGGGACCCTCACTGTGTGACAGCAGGAGACAGATGGAATGACATATCTAGAACAGCTGTTGACTTTCCAGGCAGGCTTTCAAGAAGAGACTGCACACCTGTGAATATTTGCCTTTTTTGTAAACAGCTTTTTGTGTGGCTACTAACTTAATCTGAATACATGATTTTGAAAGACTTCAGACCCCAGAAGCTGGCTTTTTATTCATTCATGATGCTTCATATTATTAATAATAATGTTTACCAGGTTGAGCTGAATCCCCAGGGGAGTCTTTGCCCTGGAGGAGATGGGAATGGGGGGTGGCCTGGGGGAAGGCAGGAGTGGGGGCATGAGGGGGAAGGACAGGGGAACCCATGGCTGATATGTAAAATTAAATTAAATTATTAAAAAATGTAAATACAATCTGTGCAGCTACTTAAACACATGCAAGCTCATCATGAACAGTGCTTTGTTATTGATTGGATGACATCAATAACCAACCAACTAAACAAACAAACCAATAATGAGTAAATAAATAAAAGAGACATGTCAGTTTCAAACAGTTCCACAGTTATTTCTGCATTGGTCATTCTGTCTATCAAATTAGATATGAATCTGTTGTGGTACTAAAGTCAGTCTTGCTAGAAGAGTCCAGGTTATTGTGACTATTTTGTTTGTCTTCCTGTCATTTTCATGAGATTACTGAGCCCTGAGCTGGATGGAGGATGTCACAGACTGTAGTGAGTAACTATTCTAGCTCTGACCTGGAAGTACTATACCTAATGAGGCTTCCCATAGCCTATCTATGACCTGCCCCTGGGGTGGGGCTGAGATAGGTGCCCTTAAGCCCGGAGAGCCAGATGTGCCAGCCCTCTTAGTTCCTTGTGATCCTGGATGCTGGATGGTAGATCAAGCAGAGTTCTCCAGAGAATCTCACTGGACTGCACCTCACTTCTCCTGGATCCTGTAACCACCCCCTTTACTGGCTGTAAGCTACCCCACAATAAAGCTCCTTTTTAACTATGTGGAGTTCGCTTGATAATCACCACACTACCTGGCACTCACGTAGGGCAAATTCCAAATGCCTGCGTGGCCTCTGCCCTCAGCCTCCTCTGTGGCTGCTGTGGCATGCTTTCCACACTTCCCACACTTCCCTGTCTCTTCTTCCCTGTCTTTAAAAAACATTCCTGCCCCTCTGGGGACCAAGCACTTACCCATTCAGCCCATAACCACCAGGTACTGCTCCTTCCATTCCCTTCCTTCATCCTCCCCTACTTGAGGGCACATGTACCTGCCTGCTGAGTTCCAAAAAGCCAGGGAGCACCTCCACAGAGAGTCTGGTTCCATTTCCGACAAAAGGGAGCAGTTGAGGCTGGTCCTGGTTTCCCCAGCAAGCTTAGCCCCCAGGATGGTGAAAAGCCTCTATGAGTGAGGCTTCCCCTGACTCCTCAAGCTGGCTCCTGCCAAGCTCCTGCCAAGCCTATGGCTTCCACCATGTCCCTGTCTCTCTCTGAAGCTGCTCAGAGGCTGCTTGGTTAAAATAGATGCTGAAGCTGTACCCTGGATGGCTCCATGAGGGTGATGCTCCCACAGCTGCAGAGGAACTGAGAGGGGTTCAGAGCCATGCCTGCCAGCTGTTATCCTTGTCCCTTGGAGCTCTCCATGCCCTGAGCTCAGGCCACTCAACCTCATATGCCAGGCTCTTGGCTGAGGTAAGGGTTCTGAAGGGCCAAGCAGGCCATGAAAGCCAAGCTGAGCCCTGAAGTTGCAGGGAGTCACAGAAAGGTCTGCTGCTGCCTTGCTGCTGCTGCCCACACCACCTCCACTCCACTGCACATGGGACACTCAGCTCCCACCTGCAGCTGCTGCTAGCCAAAGTCTTCAGCAGGACTTGCTCTAGTGCAACAGCTGCTGGCCGAAAAGCACTACTACACCCTAAAGAACCATAACAAGAATGGTAAGATAAGCAAGCCAGTGTTTTGTTTCTGGTAAGAGTACTTGATACTTTTACACCTTGAAACTGACTAACAAATTTTGCGTATTTCTTATAATATGGTTGAAAACATTACTTCGCAAGAATTAAAAAAAAAAAAACTTTTTTGCCAGTATGATGAATGACATTTTTCCCAGAAATGTACGACCTTCCTAAGACATATCTGGCCTGTACCACTTTGGCATTTACCGTAATAATTCACACAGCATTCAAATGTTGGTTTAATAATAATAACAAAGATGAGTCATTATTGGGACTGATACAGGCTTAACAAGATAGCAATGAAGGATTACATTCTCTGAAATCTCCTATCCAGGCATGTAAAAGATAGTAATAAAGATTTATAAAACAGGCCTTATAGTTTGGAATCTACTAACTTATGACAAGAACTTCAATCCATTAATAATAAATGTATAGCCAGATTTGATTTTATTGATAATAAATATGAATACTTAATAGATAGAACAATAACTCTTCAAGGTGAAGTTGTCACTACTCAGACACTTTATAAGTTAGAAAGATTATCATTAACTGATAAAATAAGGTCTATGGAATCATGTGTTTCAGATGGACATAAAAGGTTGTATGGTTCCATAAGAAATCTGGAATCCCTTGTAAGAGAGGAGGTTCACTCCCTAGAACAGACCCTAGGTGATCATTTGCAAGCACTGGAAGAAACTCTCAGGAAACATGACAAGGGACATAATAAGCAGAAGGGCAAGATGATACAGGTTCTAACATCCCTAGATGGCTCTCATACAATGGTTTATCCTGTCATCATCCATGAAAGGCCAGTAGATGATAGACATCTTGAGCCATATGGAGAATATATATTACAACCAATTTTGATGAGAGATTTTTAAAAATATTAAGGAAGTGATTGTCACATATGGCATACACTCAACATATGAAAGACTGCAGCATGAATCTTAAAAAGTCTTATTAATAAACTCAAACCTGAGGTCAGTTATTGGGGTGAAAGCTGGAAGATCAGAGAAGCCAAACAAGCCACAGCTACCTCACCTCACCAGTTCCTCAGATGATTCTGTTTCTTCAGACTGGAAGCCCCTGAGTCCTCATTCAGAATGGATCTCAGCTGAACTGCTGCTCAAAAGCCTGAAAGTTTAACCAGCCAAATGCTTCTAGTTTCTGGCCCTCATGCCTTATACTCCTTTTTGCTTTTTACCATCACTCCCTGGGATTAAAGGCTTGCTTTCTGGGATTAAAAGCATGAGTCACCATGTTTGGCTGTATGTGGCGAGCTCCTCGACCAGTGAGGAAGAACGACCACCATTCGAGGATTCTTCTCAGATCACACTTTATTGGAGCTCCTCTTGATTAAGGGAGAGCAGGAGGTGAGGGGCCCCAAGAACCAAAAGGCAGCTGCTTATATAGGGAACCAAGCGAACGGGTCAATCTGTGATTGGATCCTGCCAGAATGCAAGCACGGGGAGCCACAGGATAGGCTGAAGACATAAGGCCAAATTGCCATATACACACATGCGCAAACCTGGAGGTGCGCAGCCCAGCAAGCATAGCCAAATATGGAGTTGTTTACAGCAAAGCTGTCAGGAAGTCGGCGCCATCTTAGAATGGCGGCTCCCTACAGCTATATCCTTGAACAGATTGATTTCTGCCTCTGGAATGCTAGCATTAAAGGCATGTGCTACCACTGCCTCTCCTCATGTTTAATATTGTGGCTGTTCTGTCTCTGACCCCAGATAAGTTTATTAGGGTACACAATATTTTGGGGAACACAATACCACCACATAAAACAGATGTGAAATTCATGGTCTACCTCACATGGAATCATTCCAGATGACTGGAATCAGTTAATTTCAGCTGTTCTAGAATATATCCAGCAGTTACAATGGAAAAGCATGTTGAGAGAAAAGGCAAGAAATTTGGATCAAGAAGGTAAACTCAGAGGTTTTGAGATCTTCCAAGATCAAATTCTACGTGAGGAGTGTTTTGCTGATAGGGATGGACAGGTCACTTATGATGAGCATACAATATCCCTGTGACACATAGCAGCTCTAAATGCTTGGGGAAAATTCCAGAACTAGGGAAACCAAGTGAGCTATATACAAAGATACTTCAGGAACTGCAAGAAGCCTTCACTGATGTTTACAAAGGCTGACCACAACTATAATGAATGCTGTGTCAGATAAAGTATTAATACAAATTTTAACTGAGTTCTTGGCATTTAACAATACTGATACCAAATGCAAGGGAATACTTACATCATTAAAGGTCAGATCAGCTCCTTTGGAAGAATGGATTCAGTATACTAATGGTGCTGAGTCTCTTAAACTATAGTAATGAGGCTTGAATAGGAGAGGCAATTTGCAGAGGTGGAAGAAGGGCTTGTGGAACCAAGTGTTTTAAATGTGGTACACCAGGTCATATAAGTAAAAACTGCACATGTGGTGTTCCTAGAAGTAATACACCTTCTGGAAGTAACCCAAACAGAAGATCCCAACCTTCTGGATTATGTAGAAGATGTGGCAAAGGCTGACATTGAACCAATGAGTACAGATCAATAATAGATATACGAGGAGGCAACCCTTATCAGCAGGAAACACCTCTGGAGGCCTCTTGTAGGCCCCCAGTGGCCTCTTGCAGGACCCCAAATCAAACATGCTCTAAACATTTTCTGCCACTTTCAAGGAAATTTCCCTCTAGGACAATTAAATAAACCAATGCCTAATGTAAAGAACAATATTGTACTGGATGATAGAACAGCTCTGATAGATGAATCAAAAATTCCAAAGAACACAATAAAATGAATATTTTGGCAGACTTCCACAAATGAACAAAGACAAAGGCTTAGAATTTGAATTAGTGGCATTGTTCTGGGGGGCCTGGTAGACATGGGTGGAGATGTAACTATAATTACACAGAAGTCATGGCATCTGAATTGGCCTCTTCAAGAGGTAGATTTCCAGTTTCTGGGGACTGAAACCCTATCTCAGTAAAACAGAATTCATCATGGGTTGACTGCATAGGGATGGACAGTAGGACAGAGAGGAAGTCTGAAGCCATATATAGCAAATGTAGCAGTGAATCTTTGGGGCCAGGATCTGTTACAGCAGTGGAATACCAAGATTAAAATTCCTACACTCTCAGAAAAGGAATACAGACCAATGTATGTTTCCAGGAATAATATTATAACTTGCTATTTAAAATAGTCACCAACTCCTCAGTCTGTACATAAACAAAGCACAACTTGCTTTTACAATGGCTAACTAATAAACCTGTCTGTGTTGGACAATGATCTTTGACAAAAAAAAAAAAAGCTACAAGTTTTCAAACATCTAGTTCAAGAACAGTGAAATGCTCAACACACTGAAGAATCTACCAGCCATATGGTATAGGACAGAAGAAAACCAATAAAAAGGGACCATTGTCTTCAAGATTTTAATTCTCTCCATGCTCATTCTTGATTTCTTGGAATCCTTTCTTACATGTCATGTTATCTTTAAATCTAAACTTCTCATTTTGATATTAATAATGTTCAAGGTTTTCATAGTAAAAAATAAGTTTTTCCGATAGCAATCTCTGAAGACTCCAGAAGAAAGATAGGGCCCCACAATAACAATGCTACCCAGACCAGAATGATGCCATGGTATTCACAGATAACACTCAATGATTAACCTTGGACTGAAAACTTTACAAGATAATTCCATTATAAGATGATTCATCATACTACACATCTAGCCAGAATCTCAAACAACCTTGCCCATTACTCTGAGATTTGCTGCAGAGTCTATAGTTAGTCCAACTGAGACTTAACTATCTGAGCTTTCTTACAGAACCCCACAGAGATACCATTGCCTCCAGCAGGAAGCAATTCTAAGAAAATTATGTCCCCTTTCCCCAAAGGTTTCACGTTTCTGAGGGTTATAGATAATGGTTATAGGGTTGGGGTGGAAGAAAACATTGGGACTTAGTATTTCCCTTCAGAAAAAAAAAAGGGGGGGGATGAATAGGTATAGAATATTAAGGTAGATTATTGTATACACTAGTAAACTAATTTCATAAAATATTAGCCTTAGATAAATTGTACTGTTATAAATTCTTATATATTGATACAAATGTAATCTATTTTTATATTCCTAGTCCAGATAATTTGTATATTGATACAAATACGGAACCATATTTGTTGTAATGTACATATATTTCTACTTTTATTTGAAAAGTTTTGTCTATTGATACAAAAGTAAAATTATATGTCATACTCTATGTATGTTCTACCTCTGTTTAGGATATTTGATATACTTATACATATTCAGGATTATTTTCATATTGCATGCTGTTCTATACATTCCTAGCTTTAGCTATTTTGTGTATTGTCACAATTTTGAGGTCATTGTCCTTTTACTGTACATTTGCTTACAGACTTTTTACCCTGTTTACATGAAGCATTAGTCCTCTAGGTTATCTAGGTAGATAAGATTTACAGATTTATAATCACCTATGCTTGTCATCTCTATAGTTATGTTAGTTAGGTTCTCCAGACTTACAGAAACATATGCCAGATGAATAGGTAGTCTTCACACATCTCATAGACTTAGAGAATATAGCATTTAAATGTTTTGATAACTTGGAATTCTGTTAATGTGAGACACAATTGCTCCTGGCAGCACCCATCTGATCCAAGAGAATGTTGGGCTTCTGAAACATTTCCATTTGGAAGTTTGTCTTCACCTTGGCACAACATGGCCTACTGGGCAAAGAACTGCCCTTGCCTCGACTGCTGACAGTAAAATGGTCTGACACATACTCTAGGCCTGCAGCCAATTTGAATGCACCAGCAATGCTGAGAAACATCAGGTGACTGTCCAGGCTGCCGGCTGTCTCTGTCACTCTTGAAAGACTCTCAAAAGTTGCTTACATCCTTCTCTTGTTTCTCATGCATTATTATATTCCTCCTCTGGTCTTTGATGGGATTGAAGACTAACAGTTATAGTTACAATCTTCTCGTATCTTAGCTAGATATTGAGTATTAGATTTAGGTTCTTTAGGATAGGACACCTTTTGAAATATCTGTAACATGCCATTTACCTACGTTCCAGACTTCTCTGGACTTTAGTATTTTAATATGTTTCTCTTGTTTGATATTGTTTGTGTTGGCTGTAGTTCCATCTTGTCTAGGTCATTATCCCTTATTCCTTCTGGACAATATTTGATAATAATTTCTATTGTATATAGTTTTGTATTAGATTAGAACGTTCTTATTTAGACAAATGGGGAGATGCAGTGGGTAGCTGTTCCAGCTTTGACCTAGAAGTATTACCCCTCGTGAGGCTTTTGGTAACTGCTATGCCTATCTATGACCTGCCCTTGGGGTGGCGCTGAGACAAGAGTCCTTAAGACCTGAGATCCAGAATTGCTGGCCCTCTTGGTTCCTCATAATCCTGGATGCTGGGTGATAGACTAAGCAGAGTTCTCCAGAGAACCTCACTGGACTGTACTTTGCCTCTCCTGGATCCTGTAATCAAACCTTTTACTGGCTGTAAGTTACCCCAAAATAAACCTCCTTTTTAACTACATGGAGTTGTCTTCATAATCTTCACAATAACAGACATATGCAAAGATAGATTTAGGATTTTCACAGGATTAATAAAAGCAGTTTTTCATTAGTGGGTAGTTGCTGTGAAATCATAAAATGTGTATGTAAGTGTAAAATTTTCATTGGAAAAAATACTATAAAAGACACTTCCAATATCAAATCAATGATATATTAAATGCTTAATTTTATTAATCTCCAGTGAAATAATAGTTATAATGCTATAGCAATACAACTGTGCAAGAATGAGTGCAAGTATAGTCCTAACACGACCATGACAGAGACTGTGTGAAACTGTAATTGTCTTGCATGTCTTCTGAAAGCTTAAAATTAGCAATCAATTTATTAAATGTTCAGTAGTATCTTCTACAGATGATCATATTTTTTATGATGTAACACTTGTGATCCCATTATGTATGAGTAGAAATGACATTGAAAAGAGCAGATTATGTCTGCTTGTACTTAAAGATTAAAATTACAGAGCCTTAAAAATGGCAATAGATACAGATGTTGTTGCCCTAGAAGAATCTATTGGCTAATGGTTCCTAGGACAGGTAAGGCTCATGATTGAGTCCTATCATTCGTACTTGTGAAGGGGGGAATGTGATCGGGCCCCCAAATAGCTTGACCACACAGCAGTCATGCAGGATTAGAGGCCTAGACACAGCTTCTGTGACAGGCTTACTGGCAGGCAACACCCAGATCTAGGAAAAGCCTCAAACTGAAACCACCACAGGATCCACCCAGGGGTGAGGAAGTACCTGATATCCCAAACATTCCAAACATTAGATAAGGTGGCCAGATGTCCCTGAGGCTAGCACACACCTATTTTTTGTTTTACAGATAGTCTAGACAATTGTCAGCCAATCAGGGTCGTGGACCCTGCAAATCTCCTCACCCCAACCTCTGCCATGATAAAACCTACCCCACCTGAGCTCAGGGCTCTCTGCTCTCACCAGGGTGTTGGGCAGACAGAGGGACCAAGCTCTGAAGCTTGAAATAAAGGCTCTTTGCTTTTACATGTGGAGGTGGGGAGAAAAAAGAGCAGATTACGGCTACCAGTGCCTGTTACACAAGCACCAATGCAGAGCAGTGATGAATTTGAGCAAGAACCCTTTCATATAACATAACAGATCATCCCACCGTGAGAATCCCATCCACTCTGGGATTAGAGGATTGGCTTCACAATGACATCACTCATCCCACAGTTCAATTATTTCTCATGTCTAGAGTTTTCAAGTGTACCTCTTTTTTGTTTGGTTTTTCTTTGTTGTTGTTGTTGTTGTTGTTGTTATTGTTGTTTTTCTCTGTAGCTTTTGGAGCCTGTCCTGGACTAGCTCTGTAGACCAGGCTGGCCTCAAACTCACAGAGATCCACCTGCCTCTGCCTCCTGAGTGCTGGGATTAAAGGTGAGCACCACTGCCGCCTGGCTAAGTGTACCTCTTTCTATCAAAGTGATATGGTGAGTAGTTTTGGTCATGAAATTTGGTGAGGGAGAATAAAAAGGAACTTTATCAAGACAGCTTCATCATTAGCATTTTATTCCAGAAAATCATCTCAACTCATGTTCTCCCCATGAATGGCAGGAAAACTAAAAACCATTCCTAAATGGCTAATTAGTATACCTTACTCAAACCCAAATATAGAGAGCATTTGATTTTCATTGAACAGTATTTTCTTATTTAATGTTTATTAAATTTTTATGTGAACTTTAAAGTTTTTTCTTATAAAACATTTATTAGTGCAATTTCTGAAAGATAAATAAGCTAGTAAGTAGTTCCTTCATTACACTTTAGCAAATTTGTGTAAGGAATACTTCTGTTATATAGAATATAACACATGCCTTTCATTTTCGTAGTTGATAATGATGCTGTAGAATATATTCTAAGTGTGAACTTAAACAAGATATAAAATAACTATTTCTAATACTGACATCTGATAGAACAATAGTTTAACAAAATACTACTTTAGTTCACTTGCAAAGACTGTATTAAAAATGTCAGCTATGATACCTGTAAATAAATGTTTAAGGTTCATATTAAAAACTGACATCATGTAAGAATAAGTCATTAAGATGAGCATGGTGGTGCATATCATTAATCTTAGCACTCAGGAGGCAGAGGTAGGTCAATCTCTGATTTTGAGGCCCAGCATGGTCTACAATGTGAGCAAATGCATGAGCATTTAGGAATGACAGGATTGGGATGTGTTTTTGGAGATGTGTCAGTCATTCTTTTTGGAGGAGAGGTGGGTCCAGGTCTTGGTTTCCTTATCTTCCTCCTGCCTTCAGATCAGGATGTAAGTGCTCAGGTACTGCTTCAGTGCCATGCCTACCTGCCACTACACCCCTTGCAAAGATGATAATGGACTCACCCTCTGAAACAGTAAGGACCTAAGATGAAATGCTTTTTAAAAGTAAGTTGCCTTGGAAATGTTGTCTCTTCACAGCAATAAAATACTAAGCAACATATAATGATTTTTATTCACTTCAAAATTGTTTGTTGATAAGTAATTTTAGCTCACATGCTTTTTCTAAACTTTAAAACACACAAACTTAGTATGGTGGCAGCATCATAGGAATAGTTCATGCCAATAGCTTCCCATGGCCTCTGCATGCCCACATTCAATAGTTCCAAGATTATTTCATTGATATAGGCATGTGTGGTGGTATTGTGTTCTACAAAATATTGTGTACCCTAATAAACTTATCTGGGGTCAGAGAACAGAACAGCCACCATTTTCTAGCCTATCAATTTATCTATCTCTATCTCTATCTATCTATCTATCTATCTATCTATCTATCTATCTATAATTCACATCCAATCCCATATGGGTCTGCCAGTATTGGCAGATTGATTGATAAATCATTGATAGGAAATGTCCTGGAGGACTCAGAATTTCATAAAAAAAAAACATCATGTCAATAGTAAAGGTTTTGAAAAAGTATTTTTCCATAACCTGGCAACAAGCCAAGGAAATTGTAAGGAAATGTCCTACTTGTTTATTTTACAATCAGATGCCATTACCAGGAAGATGTAACCCAAAGGGTACTCAGAGGAATGAAATCTGGCAGATGGATGTGTTTCACTATGCAGAATTTAGAAAATTGAAATGTGTACACCATACCATTGATACTTATTCAGGATTTCAATGGGCAACTGCTTTGAGTATTGAAAAAGTTGACTCTATAATCACTCATTTGCTAGATGTTATGGCCATCATGGATATACCTGCACAAATTAAAACTGACAATGCTCCAGCATATGTCTCTGTTAAAATGAAACAGTTTTTTGCTCATTACAAAATAAAGCATATTACAGGTATACCACACAACCCTACAGGCCAAGAAGGTATAGAAAGATCAAACAGAACTCTAAAAGATATGCTAAATAAACAGAAAGGGGTAACAAAACACCCAGAAATAGACTGCATAATGCTCTATTTAGTTTGAATTTTCTTAATGATAATAAGAAAGGAACAACAGGTGCAGAGAGATGTTGGATAATAGAAAAAAACTACAGCATTACATCAGCCTATATACTTTAAGGATGTGCTGACCTCAGAATGGAAACCAGGATATGTGTTATGTTGGGGATGAGGTTTTGCTTTTGTTTCTACAGGAGAACATAAGCTGTGGATAGCATCAAAATTGATAAAGGTTCAATTTGAACAAGAAAGACCTCTTAATTAGAGGAGGTGATACTTCATCAACCAGCATGACCATCCAATTTAAACTGACTTGTACCATTAACACATGCCTTTTCATTAAATCAGATATAACTTGCCAAAAGAGAACCTCCCCAAAATTAGTCTTGGAGAAAGGTTTTGGTCTTTGTCTTTTAGGAGAATGAAGGCTAAGGAATCTGAAGAACACTGTATAAATGAGACAACTGATGAAAAAGGACAAATCATCTGTCCAAGAAAAAAAGAGTAAAATGGCCTATTGTTATATCATCTATAAAATTTCATAAGTCTTCCTAAATGTTTGTTTCTGCTCCTCTCCAAAGAAATTTAACACTATTGGTCATCTTGTAGTCCCAGTTCAACTAAAATTTAAAGCTGGCTTTGGAGTTGGAGAATGGCTCTCTCCTTCTTTAAACTCAAGCATGTTGTTAACAGGAAAATGCAAACTCCTGTGTCATGCCAGAAGAAAGAGGCATCTTCTGATATAGGACAGGAGAAAAACCAAATTAATTAAGAGACTATTCTATTACTACTAATCTCAATTCTTTGATTCTATTCTGAATCTTTAAACTTTTCTTAAAGTATGAATTTTATATCAAAATTTACAAGATTTATATCTATATCTATATATTTTAAACTTTGTTAAGATAATCATAATCATGGCCATATAGAATACTAATTCTAAAAATATAGGCTTCAATTAGCTGCTTATACATATCTTTGTGTTTGAGTCTCTTTATCAGTTTTCTGCAGGAAATCACAGCCAGGCCTAACATCAACTGAAGTCTTCAGGAAGAAGATGGGGCCCTACAACAGCAATAATTCCACATGGACAGTAATAATACCACTAAGCTGACAAACATCATCTACACATCAGCTTTGGAGGCTCTTCTGTTCTCTGACCCCAGATAAGTTTATTAGGGTGCATTATTTTGGGGGAG
>NW_023413354.1:0-17983 GCF_903995425.1 Onychomys torridus
AGTGACTGAATGACAAGATTCACAGTGAGGGACTGGGGGCGTGGTCAGGGTGGAGCCCCGCCCAGACTCCCCCAGTGAGGGGCTGGGGGCGTGGTCAGGGTGGAGCCCCGCCCAGAATCCCCAGTGAGGGGCTGGGGGCGTGGTCAGGGTGGAGCCCCGCCCAGAATCCCCAGTGAGGGGCTGGGGGCGTGGTCAGGGTGGAGCCCCGCCCAGAATCCCAGTGAGGGGCTGGGGGCGTGGTCAGGGTGGAGCCCCGCCCAGAATCCCCAGTGAGGGGCTGGGGGCGTGGTCAGGGTGGAGCCCCGCCTAGAATCCCCAGTGAGGGGCTGGGGGCGTGGTCAGGGTGGAGCCCCCCAGATCCCCAGTGAGGGGCTGGGGGCGTGGTCAGGGTGGAGCCCCGCCCAGAATCCCAGTGAGGGGCTGGGGGCGTGGTCAGGGTGAGCCCCGCCCAGACTCCCCAGTGAGGGCTGGGGGCGTGGTCAGGGTGGAGCCCCGCCTAGAATCCCAGTGAGGGGCTGGGGGCGTGGTCAGGGTGGAGCCCCCCAGAATCCCCAGTGAGGGCTGGGGGCGTGGTCAGGGTGGAGCCCCGCCCAGAATCCCAGTGAGGGCTGGGGGCTGGTCAGGGTGGAGCCCCGCCCAGACCCAGTGAGGGCTGGGGGCGTGGTCAGCGTGGAGCCCCGCCCAGAATCCCAGTGAGGGCTGGGGGCGTGGTCAGGGTGGAGCCCCGCCTAGAATCCCCAGTGAGGGGCTGGGGGCGTGGTCAGGGCGGAGCCCCGCCCAGAATCCCCAGTGAGGGCTGGGGGCGTGGTCAGGGTGGAGCCCGCCTAGAATCCCAGTGAGGGGCTGGGGCGTGGTCAGGGTGGAGCCCCCAGATCCCAGTGAGGGGCTGGGGCGTGGTCAGGGTGGGGCCCCGCCAGAATCCCAGTGAGGGCTGGGGGCGTGGTCAGCGTGGAGCCCCGCCCAGAATCCAGTGAGGGCTGGGGGCGTGGTCAGGTGGAGCCCGCCCAGAATCCCAGTGAGGGCTGGGGGCGTGGTCAGCGTGGAGCCCCATCCAGAATCCCAGTGAGGGCTGGGGGCGTGGTCAGCGTGGAGCCCCGCCCAGAATCCCAGTGAGGGCTGGGGGCGTGGTCAGGGCGGAGCCCCGCCTAGAATCCCCAGTGAGGGCTGGGGGCGTGGTCAGGGCGCAGCCCCGCCTAGAATCCCCAGTGAGGGCTGGGGACGTCTCTCAGAGGTAGAACACTGGTCTAGCTCAGGAAGTCCCCTTGCAGCTGAGACAAAGAGAAAGAAATGAATAGGGAACTGAGTCATGGAGATTTTCAGTAACTTCCTGTAATGTTTAGTGTCATCAACTTGACTGGATATGGGGTCAGGTAGGAGCCAAGCCTCCAAACACACCTATGAGAGATTATTTAACCTCTGTGTCTGCTTGTGGGGGTTTGTCTAGATTGGGTTGTTTTGAGACAGAAAGACACATCTTCACTGTTGAGCCGCACCATCCCATGGGTTGGCGGCCCGGGCTGAATGAAAACACCAGCATTCGTGTCTCTGGTTCCAGAATGTAGATGTGATGTGACACCATGCCTTCCCTGCTGTATTAGTCTGTACCCTGAGACTCTGAGCCTGGATAACCCTTCCTCCCCATGATGGTTTGAATTAAAAAATGCCCCTCATAGTCTGTGGCATTTGAACAGGTGCTCCCTAATTGCTGGCACTGTCTGGCAAAGTTTAGGAGGCGTGGCCCTGCTAAAGAAGTGTGTCACCAGAGGTGGCTCACAGTGCTTGAGCTTATTCTCCCAGCTTTTCCTAGAGCATGACTCCCACCTTGGTGGTGTGGACTCTTACCCTCTGAATCATAAGCCCAAATCAATTCTTCTGTAAGTTGCCTTGGTGATGATGTTTGGATTTGTTTTTTGGTTTTTTTTTTTGTTTGTTTGTTTGTTTTCGAGACATGGTTTCTCTGTGTAGCTTTGCACCTTTCCTGGGACACACTCTGTAGCCCAAGCTGGCCTCGAATTCAGAGATCCGCCTGGCTCTGCCTCCCGAGTGCTGGGATTAAAGGTGTGCACCACCACCACCCGGCCTGGTGATGATGTTTTATCGCAGCAATAGGGAAGTAACTAAGACATTTTCCCAAGATCCTGCAGCTGGAATTGGAACTCAGGGTGTACCAGACCACCAACCTCAGGGCACACACTGCATTCCTCCATTGAGCCTGCATTGAAATCTGGGAGATGAGATCCATTCACTGTGGCATACCCAGAGCATCCTTGGTCTTGTACACTGGACAGCAACAGCTCCCCAGTCATCCTCCCAGCACCACCAAAAACCCCCTCCAGAGGAGAACCGTGTCTCCCTCACACTCACAAATACCTGGGGTTAAGACCTCATGCTGCTTCTGGGCCTTGGTGGGTAGGTCTAGCAATGCATGTGGCCCTGGGTCCATCCCCAGCACCACATAAACCAGGTGCGGTGTGAACCTGTCATCCTGGTACATGGAATGTGCGACAGGACTGTCATCTGAACCAAAGTGCACAGTCCTCATGAGCTCAGCTGTGGCGTCTTACAGACTGTTCCCTCATAGGAGAAGGGCCAGGAGAGGCCATGGGACCCTTAACTGAGCATTCAGCCACTGAACCCTGCCACTGTGTGCAACTCTGCCCAGACTGCATGTGGTCTTGGGATCTCCGGATGGACATAGCTGGGAAGGACCAGGAAAAGGGCTCCACCTGCACAGCCATAGCAAGGCCATCATCCATGAGGGGCACAGACCTTCTAGTATGGCTGCTTTGGGGTCACCCCACTCCTGCCATAACCACCAGAATTCCTAATTGCTGTTTGCACACATACACTCAAGGAGACGTGATAAACGACAGAGGCCATTGCTGAGGGACGGCGTTGGGAGTTGCATTTCCACGCACCATTATACCATTTCAATCACACAAATGTATCATTTAAGCGAACACCTGACTGTCTGGAAGGTCCTGTTGTGCTTGCTGACCTCCAAACCCTGTCTGACACCCCAAAGATAGCACCACACACTGTCCACGCTGCAGTGTGTGTGTGTGTGTGTGTGTGTGTGTGTGTGTGTGTGTTTCCACAGTCCCTGTTTCAATTGTGTGTGCACATGTGCACCTGTAACATGCATCAGAGGACAGATGTCCTGCACTGTCACTATCCACCTGATTGAGTCAGTCTCTACCTGAACCTGGAGCTAGGCTGGCAGCCAGCAAGCCCACAGCACTGGGGTTATAGGAAAGGGCTCACGGCCATACCTGGCTTTTTAAATGTGTGTGCAGGCCCTCAATTTGCACAGCAAATGCTGTTACCTAAGCCACTAAATCTGAGCCAATCACCCTGTTAGCTTTTATTTTCAGTTCAGACTTGCTACCAAGGGCTCTACCAGTGACAACACCCTCACACCCACCTGAATGGTTTGCTGGGACCAGAGGTTTGGCAATGTCTTTTACCCCAAACCCTGCTGCTCCCAGAGTTTAACGAACCTTACATCCTGCTGGCTCTTTCCCCAAACTCACCTCTTTCTCTTCAGGCCCTTGGCCTCCAAGTTCCACATGGAAGGACTACACACTCCCACAGAGGAGGGAAGGCGCACGTTTGTGATGTCTGGGGCCTCTGTTTCTAACCATGACATTATCATCCTTTCTATGGGTCTTAGACCTCATGGGCACCAGCCAGACTTAAAATGCTCCAATCTGACCTCCACCAGCAATTCCAGAACAGCCTTTATATCTGCCTGCCCCTACCTCAGGACCTTTGCACAGGCAGCACCACCTGCCAGGCAGGGCCACCATCCCCACATCCACAGGGCTCACTGCCCCCAGGCTTCTGCTCTAGGAAGGTTTTCTAGACTCCCTGCTCAAAAGTGCCACCAAGCTCCCTTTCCAAACATAGCTTTCTTCAAAGTGTGAAGCGCTGACAAAAAAACCTGTCCTTGTTTTCTCATTGATGCATTTCCCTCCTTCAGGATATGGTGTGTAAGAATGTGATCATGTGTGTATCGCTCCCATAGTTCCCAGCGCCAAGGGCAGGGCTTGCCCTGCACAGTAACTGTTTGACAGATGGGTGGAGGGTGGGTGGGTGGGTGGGTGGATGGGTGGGTGGATGGATGGGTGGGTGGATGGATGGATGGATGGATGGGTGGATGGATGGATGGATGGGTGGGTGGATGGATGGATGGATGGGTGGGTGGATGGATGGGTGGATGGATGGATGGATGGATGGATGGATGGATGGATGGATGGGTGGTGGGTGGGTGGGTGGGTGGATGGATGGATGGATGGATGGATGGATGGATGGATGGGTGGGTGGATGGATGGGTGGGTGGGTGGGTGGGTGGATGGATGGATGGATGGATGGATGGTGGATGGATGGATGGATGGTGGATGGATGGATGGATGGATGGATGGGTGGATGGATGGATGGATGGATGGATGGATGGATGGATGGATGGATGGGTGGATGGATGGATGGATGGATGGATGGATGGATGGATGGATGGATGGTGGATGGATGGATGGATGGATGGATGGATGGATGGATGGATGGGTGGGTGGATGATGGGTGGGTGGATGGATGGATGGTGGTATATACATTATTTCTTTCCTTTTTGATGGACAAAGGAGAGTGATGAAGAAATGGAGGAACTAAGTAGTCTTCTCATTACAAATTCTACACTTTCATTTCTCTTGTTTCCACACTCCTTTCCTTTTCCTTTCTGCCTTCCACATCCCATGAACCACTCTGTCCCTGGCTTCCTTCTGCTAAAAATGGCCCAGAGGCTCAGAGGCAATCTCCCCGAGGCACCACCCTCTGGCATATTGTGCATAGCCCATTGGTTCTCACACACAACTCCACCAGATACAGAATTTCCAAGGAAGGCAGAAGGAACCGAGGCTGGAAGCCACAGAGAAGACAGATGGGGAGGGTTAGGTGGACCCTAACCCAGCCTGAGGCTTCATATAAGGTATAGGGTATAGGGAGCCAGAACAATGGGAAAACTCCTACTGACTCTTCAAAACCCAGCCTAAATATCCCTCTCTTACATAAGTCCTGATTCTCCCAGGCAGTGTTCTGCCACACACCCAGAGCACATGGGCCTGGGACATATCTTTTTCTGTCTCCTTAAGTTTAAGAGCTCTTTGGGGGCCAGATCCAAGTTCCCAGCATTGCCTGGTACATATTAGGACTAGTGTTGGAACACAGCTGGTCCTCTGGGGATTAACACCATACACACTTGCCCTTCAGAAAATCAGCCTTAGCGATGATGCACAGAAGTGGAAGTTCATCCTTAACTCTGTTTTCCCAACACTGTGATTGCCACATCGTAGGGCACCCTGAGTCCCGCCAGAGCTGGGGCCCAGCACATCCCATGGCTACTTCCTCAAGCCCTTGAAGCTACTGGAGTTCAAGCAAATGTAGGCAAATCTGTGATGGCCTGTAGCCAGCCAGAGGAGCGGTCCATGGAGAACAGTGGGTACTGTGTTTTATGTTCCCTTCAGGGAACATGTGGTGGCTCACCCACTGACAACCCCAGGGATAACCTAGAGACCCCAGCATGCCGTTCTCAAAGTGACTTCCTTCTTCAACTACATGGGACCCCTCCATGAGGGAAGAGACCAGTCCCCAGCCAACCCACTGCTCATCATTTCCAGGGTCAACCTCCTGAGATTTGGAAAAACCAGCTGTGCTGGCCTCAAAGACTGAGGGGAAAAAGGAAGGTACCCCCTACACCAGGGTTGTATCCTTCAAACCACAGGGCAAGGCCATATTCCCTTCAATACAGCTCGTGTCCCTCAGCTTCCATGGTAAAACTATGGACCCCTCTGACTTGAACCTATATCTTCCTCTTCTAGGGCTATCAGACCCCCTCCCCCAAACACAGCGCAGCATCTGTGGGGAAGCAGGGAAGAGAGAACAGAGGCACCAGTCACCAACACTCCAGCCACATTCAAATAAGGATTTGAATACATTTCCTAAGCTCACCAGGGAAGGTCTGAGCATGCCTCCCCTTGAAGGGTGGAGAATGCAGAAATGCTCGGGGACACCAAGGACCGTCTCGGGATACCAGGCCTGGGCCCTGCATTCACTGGGCCCTTCATGGGATGGGCAGAGCTAGGAAGCCACAGGGGATAACAGTGCAGCCCCCCACCCTCCATGACACACAGCCCAGAGCCCTAACAGGAAATGCGGGTGAAGGAAGATGTGAGGAGGAAGGAGGGGAGCAAAAGAGGCGGAAGAGGAGGAGCCACAGGTTGGGGGGAGAAGCTGCTGAAGGCCTCTCTCTTCAATGCCTGAATCTGGTGGCTCCAACCTCATGCACCTCTTGGCTATCCACAAGGCACACCAGTACCCCTCAGGCCCCTCTAGATGGGTCGTAACAGTTAGCCTGGGGTTGGGGGGGGGTTCCCCCTAGTTTGCCGAGGCAGATGCAAGCCAACCTAGAGTCTGTAAACCCACGCAGAGCCCTGATCTGCTCAGCACCTCCCCTTAGCCAGATCCAGGCCTAGAGAGGTGCTCCCCCAACCCAGCCCTGCCCCGGCATCACCCAGCAGGCTCACCTGGGACATCTGGGGCCATAGGTTAACCTCCTGCAGGTTGATGGCTTGGGGAAGCAGGTTGTTAAGCAGTTGACACAAGAGGACACCATCCCGCAGTGCCTGCGCCAGCTCACACACCTGGGCTCCCTCCCAGGTCACTCGGTGGGTGGCTGGGAGGCAGCACCCGACACTGGATTAGCCAGTGGGTGCACTGCCGCCAGAGCTCCATGGTGGCTGCCTGCCTCCCCCTCGGGGAGGCCCCGTGCACCCTCGCGCCTCCACCACTGCTGCCACTGCCTGCCCCAGTGGGGACAACTACAACACCACTTCCTCTTCTGTGACTGTAACTGTCGCCCTGGGGGTGGGGGGTGGGGAGGAGCTGTAGAGGGGAGCACCTGCAGTTCCGCCCCCCACGCCTTCCACGCACTGGTGTGACCTCCCTCCCTCGCCTTTCCCCACCCACACTGAGCCGATGGGGCACCTGCAAAACCAAGCAGTCACTACCTCATAAGCTGTCACCCCCTCTGGCTCCTCCAGGTCCCCTGAGTAAGGCCCTTGTCTCTCACAGTCTGTCTGTGCTGCAGCCCCCAAAGGGCACCCTTGAGCACTGAGTTAAGTCCCAACCATCCCTCCTCTACCCATAGCCCTTTATGGTTCCAACTTCCTTCTCCACAGGGTCAAGACCCAAGTCCTCCCTAAACTCCACGAGGCCCTGCTCACCCTGCCCCCACCCCTCCCAGACTCCCGGTCCCCTCATTCTGTCCTTCGCTGGGCTCAAGCCACAGGGACCTCCATCCTGCCCCAGGCCCTTTGCACTCATGTCTACCACCTCACATAAGTTAATTAATGACTGACTACCTTGCTTCCTACGTGTTGCTTTTCGACTAGTGAGTGCTCAGCCACAGGGGAGACATCTGTATGACCACCACCCCAAGGCTCAAGGGAGAAGGGGTGGAAAGGGGAGCTGCAAAATGCTGTCTCCCGGGCGTGACATGAGGGCTCTGCTCATGAACTCAAGACATTCCCACAGGCAACAGTAATGACGAAGTGGATTAAAAAGAACAGGTAAGTGGGGAGAATGTGAAGGGGGTCCGGGAGTCTGGGAGCCTAGGGGAAGTAAGGGGGAATTGAGGGTGGGTACGACCAAGAGAGAGTGCAAACATGTAGGAAACTGTCAAAGAATATTAATATATACAGTGGAAAAGATACTCTGCCTTTACAGTTGTTTTTCCTTTTATTACATTTATTTGCTCAGTGTGTATGTGTGTGTGTGTGTGTGTGTGTGTGTGTGAAGACACATGTGGGGCACAGTACATGTGTGGAGGTCAGAGGACATGAGGGAGGGAGTCTGTTCTCCATCCACCATGTTAGTCCCAGGGGTTGAACTCAGATCCTCAGGCTTGGCAGCAATCACCTTAGTCCACTGAGCTCTCTCACCACCCTCCCCCCCCCCGATTTTTTTCTTTTAATCTTTGCTGTGAATACCATGTGTTGGTGCATGTTTGGGTGTGAGTGTTGGTGCACACACACTGTGGCCCACGTGCTGAGGTCACAGGACAAGCTCAGGGTGGGTCCCTCTTCACACCACTCAAGGCAGGGTCCTTCTCTTGCTCCTGGCCAGCTGGTTCCTGAGCTTCCAGGATTGTCTCTGCCTCCCACCTCATCCTAGGAGCACTGAGAATAATGAGCCCAGGCTACCTCCTCCTGCTTTAAGTGTGTTAAGGGGATTTGAACTCAGGTCCTCTCATTTGCATAGCACACACTTGACTGAGCTGTCTCCTGGGCCTCCAAATGTTTTTTCCCCCCTGAGGTATTCCCAAATTTCAAACCGCAACCCTTCTCCACTCTTCCCTGTCCTTTTCCTTTCTTCAAACTCTGGTACCCAATAAACCTGACAATTATCATATAGCCCACCTTCCCTGCTCTGAGTTCCCCCTTCGAGTTAAAGCCACCATTGCCCTTTCCTGTCATCCATTAATTCATTTTTTTAAACAAATATTTACTGCCCTCCTGAGCACACTTATTATTTAGCTCCTATTATTAGGAGCTAAAACTACCTTGGCAAGGAAACCTCTCTCCGATTTAGCCTACCAGGTTCAAGGGGGCTCCCCTCCAGCTCCGCCTTTTCATCCTTGTGGCCACTAGGGAGCGCTAGACCGCTTCCCTGGACCAGCCTGAGTCTGATTTACATAGCAGGGAGATCGGGAAGAGGTGGGCACAGCCTGGAAACCCTCCCTTTTGCAACTCTGCAGGCGAGGACAGTTTCCATCCCCTATTTTTGGCATCTGTGACTTCCTACGCGTCCTCTCCCTCTTCTGTAAACTGGGTAATAATTTACTTTCTCTGCACACGGTCAGGGTCGGAGACAGAGGGGGCGGTCAGGCTGTGAAAACGAGACTGGAGAGTACCCACTAGGACTCTAAATTCAAATTCCATCCCCACCACTCCCAAGCCGAGGTATATTTGCACTAATGGCTTGGCTGCCCCACCCCGTGCCTCAGTTTCTCCACTGGGAAAATGGGGGTGGGTGACGTGAATAGTACCGATCTCATTCCTAGAGGGATGTGAGTGAAAATTAACCCGTTGAGGCAGGGCTAGCAAGCTGAATTGTCTTGGTATACAGTAGGTGTTCAATAAGTGCTGCCGCTATTATATAGAATACTTTAAAGAACCTCATATCCCAGGCTGGCCTTGAATACAATGTAGCTAAGGCTGACTAAACTGATCCTCCTGCCTCCACCTCCTGAGTGCTATAGTGAATGGTGTGCGTCACTACACCTCGTTTAGACCGCGCTGGCCTTGGAACGCAGTTCGTGCATGCTGGGCCAGCGCTCTTCCCACTGAACCCCTGCCACAGCCCGACTTCCTAGTGAGCTTTGAGTAAACGTGGCCTTTTAACAAACGTAGTATTGCCTCTCTTGACGAAGATTTCCCCAATTTCCTCTACCTCGACTCCAGGCATCAGGATCGAGCCCACCGCCAACCTGAGAAATCATCAGAACCCTCCGTCCTCATTCTGGTCCCAAACTCCCGCCCGACTCCATCTTTGATGGAGACTGTCTCCTTTTCCCACAGGTCTCTCAACTCCAAACCCGGGGTGGAGGACCGGCCTGGAGGAAGCAGTAGGTGTGATGTCACAGCCCAGGGCTGCCCTGAACTGACCTGGATCCCTGGGGATTTGGAGAGACACTCTCAACTTGGCCAGGTCCTAGAAAGACATGGCATGCGGTAAAAGTCATTCTAGAGGTTGAGGCTGGGGCTCAGTGGGGAGCGCTCTCCAGCGTGCACGAGGCCAGGGGTTCAGTCCTGAACCAGATATGGCATAAACCAGATATGGCACCAGGGGTTCAGTCCCTGGCACCGCATAAACCAGATATGGCAATGCACAGCTGTCATCCCAGCACTCGGGAGGTGAAGACTGGAAAATCAGGAGTCCAAGGCCGTTCTCAGATACACAGCTGAGTGCTATAAAAGGGAGGGGGGGGTAGCAAGGAAAGGGAAGAAGAATCTGGAACCAAAGTACTAAGTGGGGCGTGGCCGTGAGCAGAAGGGGTGCCTGTCTAAAGAGCAGGGCAACTTTGAGTTGTTAAGGACGAGGAGTCTTTAGAGAATAAGACGCGCGCGCGCGCGTATACACACACACACACACACACACACACACACACACACACACACAGGGGCGCGGCTACACGAAAACACAGGTTCCAAGGGGGCGGGGTGAGCGCCTGGGAGGTTCCTTTGGGGGCGGGGCCTGCAGGGAGGGGAGGGGCTGAAGGGGCGGGGGCAGGTGCGGGGCGGGGCTCCAGCCAGGTGCAGCGCCTGCGAGGCTCTGGGCCTGGCTGACACGAGCACACCGCGCTCCTCGGCTGCTGAGCCCCTAGATTGAGTCCCTTCGGATACCCCAGAGTCTGGCCCAGGTGAGTGAGGGCGTGGTCTCTGGTAGATTCAGGGGTCCCTACTGATCCGGGTGGGGTCGTCAGCCCTCAGGGAGAACCCGAGGATCCATCTAAGAGAGTCTGCAGCGGGGCGGGGGGCGCGGAAGAAGTCTCCAAGTGAGTGGCTGCGCGTCATGCGTGTCCGGGTACCCGGGTGTGCCTTGGGTGGCCCTCGCGCAGCTCCCAGCGTGTTTCCTGCTCTCTGCAGAAACACTCTTGGCTTCCACTTTCGTGTACGCCATCGCAAATCCGGATCTGTCCCTCCCTGGCTGGCTGGCTGGCTCCAAACCCTTCCTAAAGTCGCTTGTGGTCACTGGTTTAAAATGGGGTGCGCCCCTTACTGTGAAGTCTTCCTTCCTGGTCTCCTTGCCTTTCTCTCTGGTCCGCCCTCGCTTGCATCAGCATCTTGGTCCTGTGAAAACGTCAAAAAGCAGCCTGTCTAACCATCTCACCCTCACCCCACTACACCACACCACCCGGGCATCCCAAAGCTCTGCCTTGCTGCCTCAGCCTGAAACTAGGTCTCAACTCCCAGGTCCTTGCCTCTTGGAGGGCCTTTTGTTCTTAAAGAACAGCAGCCCCTGATGGCCCAGCTGATAAAGGCGCTTATCCCTGAAGCCTCCTAGCCTGAGTTCCTTCCTGGAACTCTCATAAAGACAGAACGTGTCCACTGACCTCCACCCTCGAATCTTGGCACTCCCGCACACAATAAAATTTAAATTAAAAAAGAGTCCTGCCCCTCTATCCTTCCTTACAGAAATCTTTCTGTTTCACTACTTCGTTCATCTGTTGGTTGTTGGTTGTAGCTGAGGATGGGGTAATTGGGGGTCCAGGGTCTATCTAGGACAGGTTGGTACCCAGTAGGTCGGTTTTTGTTTTTGTTTTTGTTTTTTTAAGATTTACTTATTTATTATTTATACATAAGAGGGCACCAGCTCTCATTACAGATGGTTGTGAGCCTCCATGTGGGTGCTGGTAATTGAACTCAGGACCTCTGGAAGAGCAGTCGGTGCTCTTAACCTCTGAGCCATCTCTCCAGCCCCCCAGTAGGTCTTAAATCACTCTATCAGCCAGGGTCGAAGGTGAGACCCCCAGAACCCCAACTCCACCTGCGTCTGTGAGGTGTCTGCTGGCGACTGCACCCCTGAACATGTGTGCCGCTGTACAGAGACACACGAGACCCACAGACCTTACTCAAGTTTCCCTGGCCCCTTCTCTGGTTCCCCTCCCCTGCCCAAATGAATTATCCTCCAAAAGACCCAGAGGACAGCTTCCTTGACCTGGGGCTGACTTGTCCCCTCCTTGAGCTCCCCAAACTTGAACCAGAGCTTGGTCCTGCCTCGCCCTCATTCCCGCCGAAGGTTGCTGGAGAAACCGGAATTTGTGAGTCCTGAAGTTCACAACCATAGCCGCGGGCCCCACCCAGGAGACAAACAGGAAGTGTGCACGTTCCAAAGCACACCTGATTTCAGGTGCGCAGTGCCTGTGGCAGCTCCCTCCCCGCCCCGGGGAGCCCCAGGTCTCAGCTGGCGCTGAAGTTGAGGACGCCCCGCCCTCCTTCCAGGAAGCAGTGACTCAGGAGGCAGGAATCTTGTGCATCCCTCTCCACAGCCTCAGCCACTTCTAGACTACCAGATTCTGGAGATAGGTAGACAGACAGACACACAGATACAAAGATCAATCGTTCAATCATTGGATGGATGGATGGATGGATGGATGGATGGATGGATGGATGGATGGATGGATAGGTAGGTAGATAGATAGATAGATAGATAGATAGATAGATAGATAGATAGATAGACAGAAAAAGTAGCCAGCCCTCCTTCTCACCCAAGGTTATTTTTCTAACCGATATTTGATACACAGCTGGGACCTGTGGAATAATGTCTGAGATCTAAAATCTCGGCTCTAAAACTAACAAAAAAGCTGAGTTTCCAAATACAAGGAGAAACTCAAAATGTAAAATCGCCATTTGCAGATCAGTCTCCAAGACTGACTGTTAAACCACGGTGAATGCGGGAACTGGGCAGGAGGGTGGGGCTGCTGGTCAGTAGTAGAGAGCTCAGTTAGCTTACATGAAACCCTAGGTTCCATCCACAGCACAGCACAAAATAAACCCAGCCTAGGTGTTCAGGCCTATCACCCCAACACTGGGCAGCTGAAGACAAAAGGATCAGGAGTTCAAAGTCATCCCGGGCTATATATACAGTGAGTTCCAGGCCAGCCTGGGCTACATGTGACCATCAAAACAAACAAACATTGTGTCCTGTTGGAGAGTGATATATATGTGACATACTGCACCTTGGCCAGGAGCCCACATATGTTCAGTTGTCAGTGTAAGATGACTCTAACTTTATTATTTGATTTTAATTTTACTGTTTGGAATTTTTTTTCAGATTAGATCTCACTCTGTAGCCCAAGCTAGCCTTGACTCATGACCCTCCTATATCAGCCTCCAAAGTGCATAAGTTACATGGAAAGATTAGCTAGGTACCAACCCCCCTGGTGCCTTCTCACCCGCAGGCAAAGGTTAAAATATTTTCACACAAATGAAACCATGGTTAGAACAATGATGGAAAGGGTTTAATTTTGATACAGAACAAAGGTGTAGAAGGAAAACTACAGCTAGGGCCGTAATGTTCTCTGTCCGCATGAGGAACCACAAAAGTAAAAGTAAAGGCTATACTCATGAGATCTGTTAATCATTCTGAGAAAATTGTGTGACTATATTGTTGATTCTATGTCTATCACCTTACTGGCCGATTGCCGTGTTTCCCCAAGTAATTGTATAAAATTCACTACTTGGTCTGAGTAAAATTGCAGCAGCTTCACAACATACTCTCGTGTCTGTGGCTGTCTGTCATTCACCGAATCCCACTTATCCTGAGTACCTTCACCCTGTTCTCCCTGGGTCTGGTGGTCTAGCTAAGATCCAGTGTAGTTAGAATTCTCCTGCCTGGCCCAGTCAGGACAAATCTCTCTTACCCGCCAGTCCCATAGTCGCTCACACCCAACCAAGAAAGCACACAGAGACTTATACTGCTTACAAACTGTATGGCTGTGGCAGGCTACTTGTTATCTACTTCTCCTATCTTAAATTAACCCGTTTCTGTTAGTCTATACTTTGCCGCATGGCTTGTGGCTTACCAGTGTCTTTACATGTTGCTTTTCATGGCAGTGGCTGGCTGTGTCTCTCCCCAGCCTTCTATTTCCCAGAATTCTCTTCTCTCTTGTCCCACCTATACTTCCTGCCTGGCCACTGGCCAATCAGAACTTTATTTACACAGAGCGATATCCACAGCAATCCAGTCCGCAGCAAGCAACCTATTTTAAAAGCTGAATTATTTCAAAATCTTGCAGCCCACCCCTGATGAAAAACCTAGTTTGGGGTGGGATGTGGGTGTGCTTCCGCGGGGCGCTGAAGGGGCATCAGTGTGGGAGGGGCGGGGGCGCTGAGCCAGCCTGGGCAGCAGATGGGAGGCCTGACTGGCCCCCACCCACCCTTATCCGGTTTCTTGGGTGCAGCCAGAGTGAGGATCCTCTTTTGTCATACAAGCCTGGAGGGAAGAAAGAGAATACCAGTGGCTGCCTTGGAAGCCTCCCTGGTGCCCAGGGCTTCTGGGTTTCCTCCTGGGGTGGCCAAGCACCAGGCTGCATCCCAGCAGGTGTCTCTACACTGTCCATCCAAGCTCCAGCAAGGGCACAGCAGGCTGTGGGCCTGAGTTTCCCTTGTATAGAATGAGAATTACCTTATCTGGGACCCCCTAGCTAACCTTCTGTCTTTATTTAAGGAGAATCCCTCCAGATTTGTTGGTCCTGACCTTATAGCCCAGGCTGGCCTTGAACTACCAGAGATCACCTGCCTCTGCCTCCCTAATTCTGGGATTAAAGGATTAAAGGCTTGCTTCACCCTGCCCAACTCAGTAGTCTCTGTCTCTGTCTCTCTGTCTCTGTCTCTCTGTCTCTCTCTCTCTCTCACACACACACACACACACACACGTGGAAACGTGTGTGTGTGTGTGTGTGTGTGTGTGTGTGTGTGTGCACACGCTAGCATATTTGAGCACGTGCCAGGATTCCCACAGAGAATGACACACCAGCCCAGTGCCCAGTGTTGAGGGACACGGAGGCAGGACTTGCTTGTTACGGAAACCACATTTGTAACTGTTAGAGGTGGCTGGGTGAACACCCCACGTCACCCAAGTTCTACCTGTCTGGGAACTCCACATCTCAAAGTTCATGCCTGCTGTGTCCCAAGGCACCTTCTGTAGTGCCAACTACATGCACAGAAGCCGCAGAGCTGGAAAGGGCTTGCTTTGGCTCCGAGTCTCCAAGGCATCCAGTAAGTCACTCAATAAATGCTGAACAGCAGAGCCTCTGCCCGGGGTGGTGACATGGTGGTGCCCACTACTTTGCGCCTCCTCCCCGAGTGGCAGGTTATGGGATGCCTCTGTGGGTAATGCGTGCCAAAGCAGGACAGGTGCCCACAGACCTGCAGACAGCAAGGTGGGCTGCACCCCTTGCTTTCAGTTGATCTAATGGTGTGCACAGGCTCTGCTTCACGTGTTGGGTGAGTGAGGCGCAGCTTTTACTGTGTTCTCACTGTATACCAGGCGGGGTGGTTCGTCCTGTTCAGCATGGCCCTCCAGAGCTGTATCTGGCAAGTCTACCTGAAACCCATTGGGCATGTGAGGAGGACAGAGGTCCCAGCAGGTGAGGTTTAGGTCAGGCCCATAGGTGGATAGTGGCGGGGCAGGTGAGTGAGAGCCGCTGGGGGAAAGAAAATGATGGATGGAAGGATGGACGAGTGGGCCAGAGGGGTGAGTGGGTGAGAATATGTGTAAGTGTGGGGAAGGATGAGTGAGCCACCGGATGTGCCCATGAAAAGATGGGTCAGTGAATGGGGGGTGAGGAAATGAACGAGAGAATGAAAAGATTAACAAATGTGTGAATGAGTGTTGCAGAGAATGAACGTGTGAAGGAATGAATGAAAAGATAGGCCTGAGTGTATGAATGAATGAGTAGACGACTGGGAGAGGATGGGTGAATGAATGATGGGCCGCCTGCCAGGCAGGAAGAAGCCTGGTGAGGGGTGGGGTAGGTGCTGAGCTTGGGGGAGAGGTGGGAGGGGCCACTAGTCTAGGGGAGGTGGGCATGGTATGGTAGTGTCCTGTCCACACCCAATCGCCATTAAGCAGCTGTGCCTCTGTGCAGCCTCCTCCTACCCAGTAGGCATTTGTGTCCCTCTGCACCATCCCCTCCTTCCTGGGAGATGCTCTGAGGGGGCGGGGGCTGGGGCGGGGACGGGGCCACTGCAGGGCGCTGGGCAGAAGCAAAGGACCATGCTGAGGGCCTCTGTGCCAGCGCGGTGTCAGCCAGGCTTTGTGGGATGCAGCTGTCCAAGGACACTGCAGGCAGTGACTTGGGAACAGCCATGCTCCTGGGCAGGGAGTTTAGGAACATTCGCAGCTGCAGCTCTGTGGGCCAAGCCTTAATGCCACGGGGGACGATAGGACCTTGACAAAGCAGTTGTGAAGGGTGTGGTGGGGGGATCATGGGGTCAAGGGGCACTGGAGGGTGGTTTGGGAAAGGCATTCAGAGGCTGAGGCAGGGGGATCTTTAATTTGAGGCTGCCCAACCACATCGTGAGACCCTGTCCCAAAAAACTTAAGACAATAAAATAATTGTGCACAAGTGGTGGGGCGGTGGGTCAGTGGGTCAAGCTTAGCACCCACAAAGCCCTGGCTTCCTTCGCCAGCACTATGTAAACCAGGTGTGATGTTCCATAACTGTCATCCCAGCTTTGGGGAGAGGGAGGCAGGAAGATCAGGAATTCAAGGTCATCTTTGACTCACAGGGAGTTTAAAGCCAGCCTGGGCTACTTGACATCCGACCCTGCCTCAGAAACCAAAAACAGAGCTGGGGCATTGGAGACCTGCCTTTAATCCCAGCAGTTTGGGGGCAGAGGCAGCAGGCCTAGCTCTGTGAGTTCCAGGCCAGGCTAGCCTGATCTACATAGAGAGATGCTGCTTTTTGGGACACTGTCTTACAACACTGGCTTTGGCTTAAGGCACAATTAGGGGAGGTGGTTAGAGGTCTGACATTTGGAAGGTGCCTAGTAGTGGGCCTGCAGACACATGTTGGGGGGTTCAAGTTTCAGAGACGCTGTCTCGAGGACCCCAGCCAGGACCCCCTACCCCACAGCTCCAGCTCAACCCCACCGACCTCGGCTCCTGCCTGCCCTGTGGCCCGTGCCCTATCCCAAAACCTGCAGCAAGAGGCAGGCGCCAGGCAAGTGCTCAGCAGTGGATGGGTGAGAGCCACTGTGTCCAGTTACTTCTCTTGTTCTGTGTGTAGCCCAGGGCTCAGCTTGAACTGCATTCACCATCTGAGCCAGGCCCCTTTACCATGCTGCACAAAGAAGTTTGGCACATGTACCAGTGTAGGAAACCCTGTTTCTTGTACCCCAAAGCCTAGTCTGTGGGCAGACAAAGTAGGGTGCCCAGAACCCTAATTCCTTCCAGAATCTCCTGTGTGCCTTGGGTACAGGCAGCTTGTCCAATCCAGACTCCATCCTCAGAGCAGCCAAGGACTGATTACTGGAACCCAGGAGCGCAGGGTCCATGCCTGCCGGACCCTTCCAAGCAGAACCTCCTGCTCCAGGGGATAGCAGTTGGGTTTGCTCTGGGGGTGTTAGTCACAAAGTCCCCAGTTAGAGTGGCACCATCAGTGGTGTCCATGCCCAAGGGTAGGCTAGGGGTGTCTTAAAAATAAATTTCACTTGCTTGTTTATTGTGGGGGTAGGGACATCTGTGTCACAGTGCTTGTGTGGAAATCGGAGGATGACTTTTGGGAGTGGGTTTTCTCCCGAGGCAGGTGTGTCCTGGCAGTAGACTTGGCAGCAAACACCTTTACCAACTGAGCCATCTTAATGGCCCACTTTTTTAAAAGCTGTTTTTGTTTGATTTTAAGCTATTTATTTATTTGTTTGTTTTTTCAAGATGGGGTTTCTCTGTGTAGTGTTGCTGCCTGTCCTGAATCTCACTCTGTAGACAGGCTGGCCCCAAACTCACAGGGATCCACCTGGCTCTGCCTCCCGGGTGCTGGGATTAGAGGCATGTGCCACTACCACCTGGCAATTTTAATTAAAAAAGTATTAAAAATTTATTTATTTATTTATTTAAATTTATTTATTTTTTTAGTTTTCCAAGACAGGGTTTCTCGGTGTAGTTTTGCGCCTTTCCTGGAACTCGCTTTGGAAACCAGGCTGGCCTCGAACTCACAGAGATCCGCCTGCCTCTGCCTCTGGAGTGCTGGGATTACAGGCATGCGCCACCACCACCCAGCCCCCAATTTTTTTTTTTTTAGTGTGTATGAGTATTTTACTTGCATGTATGCCTGTGCTAGGCCAGGAGGAGGCATCGGATCCTCTTGAACTGGAGTTACAGGTGAAGTAGGACGCTGCTTGTGGCTGGGAACAAAGCCAGGTCTGGC
>NW_023413355.1:0-2495 GCF_903995425.1 Onychomys torridus
CAATATTTTTATTTAAAGCAGGTTAATTATAAATACAATATCTTTCTAAAAGTAGAAAGGGGGATATGATATAGATATATAGGATATAGATATGATTGGATAAAAGGGTACACTGTTGAACCTACATTTAAAGAGCAACTTGTTTAAAACTGTTTTACAATGCTATGGATTTTAGTTTATTGATACAAATTTAAAGTTAATTTTGTTATACTGTATGTGTATTTTTCTTTTTTCTTTTCTTTCTTTCTTTCTTTTTTTTTTTTTAGTTTTTCGAGACAGGGTTTCTTTGTGTAGCTTTGCACCTGTCCTGGAACTTACTTGGTAGCCAGCCAACTCTGCCCCTGTGGTGGTATTGTGTTCCCCAAAATATTGTACACCCTAATAAATTTACCTGGGGTCAGAGAACAGACAGCCACTAGATACAGAGCCAAAAATGGTGGCTAGAAAATGGGTCAGAGCAAGCCATAGCAGAAGCTGGGTGGTGGTGGCACACGCCATTAATCTCAGCACTTGGGAGGCAGAGCCAGGTGGATCTCTGTGAGTTCAAGGCCACATTGGAAACAGCGAGGCATGACAAGCTCCTTTAATCCCAGGGAGTGGGAGCAGAAAGAGAAAGACCAAAGGCGTGAAGACCATAAACTAGAAGCATTTGGCTGGTTCAGCATTTGGCTGGTTCAGCATTAAGACTTTCGAGCAGCAGTTCAGCTGAGAGCCATTGGAATGAGGACAAAGAAGCTTGCAGTCTGAGGAAACAAGACCAGCTGAGAAACTGGCAAAGTAAGGAAGCTGTGACTTGTTCTGTCTCTCTGATCTTCCTGGCCTGGGTTTGATTTTATTAATAAGACCATTTAAGATTCATACTACAGGCCCCAGTTACCAGCCAGCAGGCAGGGCTCCTGCTGGAAGGCTCCATGTTCACCAAGACCCCTCAGCAGCAGACACTACAATCTACTCACCCTGCTCCCAATCCCATCTGCCTGAGACCCTAGCCACTTCCTGGGACTTGGAAACCAACCCCAACCCTATTTGAACCTAGTGGTGAGTGACTGTAGTCATACACATTGAAGCTCACCCCTAGGACCCATGCCTGAGTCTCAGCCATTCTCCAGGAACATCAGGCCAACTTGGTCCCAGTTGCTGGCCAGTGGGCAGGGCTCCTGCTGGAAGGCTCCCCGTTCAACAAGACCCCTCAGCAGTGGACCCTGCAATCTACATGCTCTACCCCCATTCTCATAAGCTTGAGACTCAGGCACTTCCTGAGGCCTGGAAACCAACCCCTAGCTCTATTTGGATCTAGAGAGAGAGCTCTCTTTGGGCAAAGGGCTATCATTGGACCAAGAGTAACCTTAGCAGACAGGGATTCTGCCAGCCCTCACTAGACCAAGAGTGCCTTTCTGAGAAGTAAAATCTCCCACCTCTCATTGGAACAAGAGAGGCTTCCTAAAACACAGAATCAGTCAGCTCTGACTGGACCAAGGGTCCTGAGAAGACCAAGAAAGCATCTGTGACTCACAGAATCAACTAGCTTGGGTTGACCCAAGAGCAGCTGCATGAGACACAGAATCTGCCTGCTCCAATTAGATCAGGAGCTAAGATAAGACCCAGAAGGGCCCCCTGAGATACAGACACAACAAGCACTGAGTAGACCAACATCAACTCACTCAGACACAGGTACCTCGTATACCCATTAAAGGAGGAGATGGGCTGACATCAAGGCAGAAATTCATACAACAACATAAAAGAGCAAAACAGCATCACCAGAACCTAGCCCTCCTCCAACAGCAAGACCTGAACATCAAAAGACAGAAGAAGCAGAAAAAAGCAACCTTAGTAATAGCAACATGAAGATACTTTTAAGAGAAAAAAAATGAAATTGAGGAAAAGATAAACAAAAAAAGTGAAAGAAAATTGAGAAAAAGACAAACAAAAAATTGGAAGGAACAGAGGAAAAGACAAATAAAAAATTGGAAGAAAGCAATAAATAACTTAAAGAAAATCATGAAAAATCAATGAAACTGATGAGGGAAACAGTTCAAGACCTGAAAAGAGAAATAGAAAAAAATGAAGGAAATACAAAAAGCAGAAATGCTGGAAATAGAAAATCTGAATAAACAAACAGGAAACACAGATGCCAGCATAGCCAACAGAAAACAAGAGATGGAAGAGAAGATCTGTGGTGTAGAAGATACAATAGAGGAAAAGGATTTATCAGTCAAAGAAAATACCAAAACCAAAAACGTCATAACACAAAATGTCCAAGAACTCTGGGACACTATGAAAAGACAAAACCTATGAATAATAGGGATAGAGGAAGTACAAGCATACCAACTCAAAGGCACAGAAAATATATTCAACAGGATCACAGAAGAAAACTTTCCCAACTTAAAGAAGGAAATGCCTATGAAGATACAAGAAGCCTATAGAACACCAAACAGACTAGATCCCCCCAAAAAGACCCCTTGTCACATAATAATTAAACAACTAGACTACAGAAT